>NW_026689707.1:1614687-1843792 GCF_943734765.1 Anopheles ziemanni | reverse complement strand
CTGAGATGATGTAGACGTTGGAGGACTCTTTTGACAAGTTATCTTTGGAAGCCTCCGAATCAGAAGATTCCAGGATGGAGCGAAATTCAGCGTTCAATATTACCGACGAGTATAGGGGCCGGTTAGCGGAAAACGCGGAACGCAATTGGAAGCGCCGACAAAACGAGAGTGAGGTAGAGAAGACCATAAGGCTGGCCCAAAGCGCCGCCCGGGAACGGGTGCGAAGGGCAATTGAAACGCCAGAACAGCGTGCACTACGGCTGGCAAAGAACGAGGGTCATAGAAACACCAGATCAGCGAAGCATGCGGAACGGATGCGTATAGCACGAGCTAAGGAAACTCCGGAACAGCGTGCGATTCGGTTGGCCAAAAATGCCGCACGTACTCGACGGCAACGAGCCGCAGCAGCTGCCCTCGGAGCCAATGGGGCACCATCCGCAACTAGCACAACGTCGAACTCCCAGAATCCGGACCGATCCAAATTGTCCCAGTAATCTATACAAGCAGCACCTTTTACCGTATCCATTCGGCTCGTCTGCTTCTGGAGACCAGCCCACAAATTGCAAAAATAAATAAAAACAAAAGTCCCCGGCTATCGAGAACATTTTATCGGTGCAATCAGATCTTAAAAGCCCGACCGGCAGAAATGTGTAGCATCGCGTGAAAAGTGTAGTGCGGCGGTCTTCAGTCCCTACCCAGCTGGCATTGTTGCAATACATCCTATCAAATTCCCCTCAAATTTCATGCTTTTTCTCCCCGCACCCCCCGTAAGATCCTACACTTGCTCGCGAAGTGCGACACAATTCATTTTTTAAAAACGCCACACTACTCCGTAGCACATTACCACGCATACGGTACATGTACTTGCGTGTGTATGGCGGGATTTGCATTCCCTCTCCTAGCGCTGCGATCACTAGCGAGCTCTGCGAGTGAATCTTGACAACTCGATCATAGTTGTTTTGGGTTTTGGTGCGAACACAGTGATAAGTTTTCAGTGAAATAAGTTGACGAATTTACGCGTGAAAACGTTATGTTTTCATATCAAATGTGAAAAGAATGCATGTGGAGAGGCGACGACATCATTTGGAAGTGATGAAATAATAAAAAACATCTTTCTAGAACAAACATCATTTGCTTTCCTTTCATTCTGGCGTGTTTTGTTAGCCTCGGGTATTGGGAACCTCGAGGTGCAGGTCGAATGTACACACGAAGAGAGGAGAGTTCACGGAGGCGATCGCGTGAACCATTCGAATGGTCACGCGTGACGTCACCCTGGTAGCACAAAATGAACATTTCTCCATACAAAATGGATCCCGGTTTTCTCAACGATTCTCTCAACGGTCGTCCAGTCAAACCGGGGGAATTCATTCGATCCGCGATACCAATTACATCGTGTTGCATACTTATAGGAGCCGAGAAACTCGGGTTTTGTCCCGGGTAATGGGGATCGGTATGCAAAAGGCACGCACAAAACGGCAAAAAAAAGTTCCCACGCTTTTCCCATATCGGTTCTTGCCTTGCCTAACTCTTCTCTTTCGTTCCGCTGGTGTGTGCGCGTACGCTCGCACTCAGCGGTCGGAGTCGGGTCGGTCAGTCGGCAGTTGATGCTCCTGCGGAATGGACGTGTATTCGGGGTGTTGGCTCTGGCCGCACATGTGTTTCCGTCTCGTTCGCTCTTGCATCGTCGACTTGTATGTAGCGCTGTTGACGACCCGAACCCTTGAAATGGCATGATTGAATCTGAAAGAAATACTGGTAACAAGGTAGGCTATTGCCAACCTGAAATCCAACACGTTGTGTACCCAATATATATCAACGAGTTTGGGACATGACGTTCACACACCAAACGGACGAAATTAAAAAAAAAAAAACAACAAGCAAGATAAATTATCTTGGCTATGGAGACGTCCGGTCAGTGATGTAGGCAAGGTGTAATCAGTGACGTATTGAATTGATGGTCGTCATTTTTTTTTTTCGAAAAATATATATTTTTGACCAAAAAATTATTATTCAAGAAAACGAATGCGCGTCATCTCATTGTGTACTGATATCAATGACTTTTGTGGGATTCAATCGGAACATGTCTTTTGGTTCTTGCGCCCAAACGGTGGTAGATAGCGTCTTGCGGTCTTGGACAAACTTTAAGTCCTTTTCAAAACGCAACTTTTGAAGTTCCACGAAAATTCCTTCTGCCCGTATATTCAACCCAAATGTATAAAGATGTGCCCTTGCAAAAATTGTCTCAAACCATGCAAAACAACATACAACACTCGTTTTACCATTCGGTCGGTCACACCACTGTGATGTGAAGGCAACACTCTATAAAAATTAAAATCATCCGTTAGGAATCTTCTAGTGTTGTTGGATTAATAGTGTTGCAATTCGACGGGAAGGTGGTTATAATGTAACAAGTTCTGTTTATGATGAAAAAAGCAAAAGGATATTACCATTATATTTCCTTCTCTCTTGCCGCACAGCACCTCCATGTTGCCATGCTTTTAATGCAGAAATCGGCTTCGGATCGGATTTTTCAGCCTAGCTTGTCATTTAAGGAAATAAGAGCGTATTCTGGTACCTAGTAAAGATCTAAATCTTATCAAAAACTAGATTTGCTCCCAACGTTACTTTTCATTCACACGGTTTCATCTCCAAATGTTAGCAAATTGCAACATATCTACATTGATATTTTTGCCTGTATTATGATGGCTTTAAGCAGGTGGTACCAATCTTAAAGAGAAAACATTTCGTCAAGCTAATGTTATTGATGTCATTTGATTTGGTTTGGATATTCCAAAATATAATTGTTCAATTGGATTAAAAACAAAAATAATAAGGCAGAAGCTCACGACCAGGTGCAACCTGCCCCGCGATAGAGGCCCAAAAACAAAGCTCGGGCAGAGAAAAAACACAACAGCAACTCCACACACCTGGAATAGAGCACCAACCGCTAAATGGCAAAATGTGTCATGTCCACTAAGTTAAGATAAATCTCTATGCAATACGGCCACGCCGTCCTTTCTAGAAAAACAATAAATAAATAAATAGCATTTGTTTATTCAGCGTAGGTAAAGCTGTTGCAAAACATACGGATGCATTGCTGTAGCAACTGCACGGGCGGATAGAAAAAAGATCACTGCCGGACAAATTACCGTTACTTTGTAAGTTTCCTATGAACACCAATGCCTAGGGTTCGATATTACACGGCCTTATTGTAATATTGGAGTTCGTCTAGTGATGCGATTGTATTATGAAAATCGATCGAGTGGATTATTGAAAACATGAAGTCTTTGGACAACACGTTAGTATGCATTCAATTATTCAGTGTAGGTGACATTTTTGCAAAACATACAGCATTATCGGATGTAGCATCTACACGAGAGGAATAATCGAGGCTGGAAAAATAATACCGTTATTTTGTACCTTTTCCTTAAGCGCAGGAAATGCACATAGTTTGATTGCGCATTGCTTCCTCCCTTCACAGAAGGTGCTTTGAGCTTGGAACTACTTGAGCCTGCAGCAACGGAAAAGTTGTGATTTGTTTGTTTGCTGATTGAAAACGAGAAAGTGCGTGGTTGGATTAAAAATTCAATCGGAATCGGAGTCGGAATTTTAAATTCATCAACTTTACTTCCATGTTAACATATAAATATTATAAATGACTCGATTGTGTCTTTGTTGTACTTTATTCCCGTTACAAACATTATGTTTTACACCATGGCGTATGCGATTGTTATTTTCATTGATGTTGAACTGTGACTGATTTTTTCAAACAACGTGTTAAACGCATGGTTCTGTTCGCAGGTACCATCTTTGTCCAAAGAGACATCTTTCTACCAGTTGTTGTTTTGTAAAAACCATATGGCAATGTTGCAAATGCATTCAAAATCATTGATCTTTGATCGTTCAAAACTCCATCTGTTGTAAAGCGATTTAGGAGTTATGACCTGACTTGACAAGATTCTTTTCAGGTTAACATTATGTCTTCGGATTGTGTTTAGCAACGATAAACCCCAAAAGAGATATTTTGGAATTAATATCATGCATTTTTGAAACTTCGTGTAGTTTTCTTTCCGACTCTTCGCTGCATCGAATGGTAGAACGGAATATAAACAAAACAAATGTATGAAAAAAACGTGCGGCGGACGCGCGAACACAACGTACATGCATAGATTTTACGTTCTCCATTCTTCGCCCTCACATACAATTCGAATCGGTGATACCGTTTCCCATACGATTTCCGTACAGAGTCCCTGCAGGTATGCAATTTTTAGCCAGCGCTCGGTACAAAATCGAATCGGCTACATCTTTTCCCAACCGGAAATTTTGAACGCCGGCGGTGCGAGTGCGACGGCAAATTCAACTGGTGTATGCGTCACTCTCTGATCCACGGTGGAGGCGTGACCGGTTCGCGATCGAAACGGTTCTTGCTGGTAGGGCACGATTCGTTCATTCATATTTGGCTAATCTTTGGCTAATCTTTTTCGAGGATTAGCTAAAGATTAGCCAAAATGTGTTGCGTTGCAAGCAAATGATGCGCAACAATGCCCGCTGGGTACCCAACTGACGGTGACATGCAACATTGCGCCGTTTCCCCACATTCCAACCCCCTTAAGCCCAGTACTGTCAGCTTTCTCTTGCTGACAGTAAGTAGTGAAGCTCACTACTTTACTGGTAAGTTATCACACATGGTGGAAAACTGTAAAGTGTTGTTTCTACCGCGTGAAGGTATTTTGGATTTCAATGTTTCTGCTTGTTGTTTGTCAACAGCAACATGGCGTCGAAACGGAAACTTGCAGGAGAAAAAGTTGATTCTTCAACGAGCCGTCGGCGACGTCAGCTCATGGACGATCTTGTCCGGGAAACGGACGAGGAGTACCATCGGTTAATGGACGATCATGGTGAGATTCCACTAACGCGTTGGCCGCATCAAGAAATCGGTAAGTAAACAATGTTATGGTGTAAATCATGACCCATAAAACAGAGATTCATTCGTTTCCTTCGTTTGTCTCGTTCATTAGAAATCACACCGGAGGAAGAAGCCGCTCTTGGTATTCCGGGAGAGCAGTACGTAGAAGAAGAAGATAATGTCTTCTATACGACCAGCGACTCTCATAGCCGTCCTCATGACCAGCGACCACTTGAAGACGACGTTCACATTTGGCCAGAGGGGTTTGAATGTATGGAAAACCTCAACTTGAACGCCTGCCTGGCATATTGGGCAGTTGTCTTGCAGGAGAAACGTCTCTCGGTGAATGTTATTCTTGCAGTAATGAGGAACAAACTGGGAATCACTCCTTCCAACGTAGGCTCGCAGATAGTAGCAGTATCAGGCGGACAATTCTGGTACCAAGGCGTAGGGACAGCCTTGAAAAATTACTTTCGGTAAGTACAACATGCTAATTCAGGGTTAGCAGCTACGATAACATCTTTTCGTTTCATTTGCAGAGATGTGGTTCCGGATACATCACATTTTAGTATGCAGGTGTTCGTCGCCGGTCTGCCACTACACAAGAGTGGTCAGACCCAGTTATGGCCGATCCTCGTAAAGTTTGAGGAACTACCAGATGCTCCAGTAATGGTAGTAGGAGTGTTTTGCCTACAGACGAAGCCGCAACATGTGGAAGATTTCCTACGGCCCTTCGTGAACGAGATGAACGAGCTCCAGCAGGTTGGTGTGAGTATTAACAATACAATTTGTACCATTTCAGTGAAGCTTCTCGTCGCTGATTCTCCAGCCCGAGCGTTTTCGAAAGGTAAGTGAAAAAATATACACATCGTCTGCTATGTCGAATACCATTATAAATGTTCTGATTCTATTTACAGCTATAGTCGGGTTCAACCACAGGCACGGATGCACGAAGTGTGCGTGCGTTGGTGAGTATTCTCGCGAGCACCATAAAGTTATTTTTTCAGATGTAGGTGCTGCTCCGCGGACGGTAGCTGATTTTCGTGCTCGATCGTGCTTGGAGCATCATAAGGAGTTCCGGTCCCCACTAGAAGATCTAGGTAATTTTAATATTATCGAAGATGTTGTGGTAGAAGACCGTCTACACCTTATAGATCTCGGTGTGACGCGACAGATCCTGCGAGGGATACTGGAATCGAAGTTCCTAGGTATACGTAAGTGGAGTACGCAAGAGAGGGATAACGTTTCTAATTTTTTTAACAGTACCTTGTTGTGCTATAGTTGGTCTCCAAACAAGCAAGAGAGAGAACCACATATATATTGCCATCCTGTGCGAACTGAGGCTGTCGTAGTGTAGGACTACTAACCCTAATGAGAGAAATTGTACTGTAAGTAAATTGTATCGTAAAATCAGGGGTCACATGAGAGTGGTGGCGTTTTCTTTTGTTTTTGGCTATAGGGGGGATAGTATGGGTGTCATTTCGCATAGGCCGGCAAACGGCCACTGAAGAAGTGGAAATCATTCGGTACAACGCCATTGTGAGGTGCGGACTTGTGCAGGTTTAGGAATCGTCGAGTGTTAAGAAGATAGTTTTTGGTCGAAAGTGTGCCGAAATGAGTGGATTCTGGCGTGAAAGTGACGTGTCAGACGAGTCGGACGACGATACTCCCGTCACCGGGTATCACCCGGAGAAAGATTGCGTTTCGGGGCGAGCAACCGGCACGATTGAACCTAAACCTCAGCTTAAGGCGAAACCACGTGGTGGAGACAAAAGGAGCAGAAAGACGAAGGCGGAGTGGTTGTCAGGGACGTGGCCGCTGCGCCAGTTCGACGAATCGTTGCCCACTAACAAGCGTACAGCGGAGTGGTTTCGTTTCCGGGACCAATTCGAACGAATTGTGTCATGCAAATCTCCGGTGGATGCAGTTACTAGGCTGACGGGACTGAAGATTTTCGCGGGAAGGTACCTTCTTAGCATTATTGAGATGCAAGAGAAGCGATGCTTGACGTTGATGGAAAGTGGCACGGAGAACGTTTACAAGCTAACGATATCAGCTTTGGACAAATATTTCTGTGAAATGTGCGACACCACCAAAGAGCGCATTAAATTCCGCGAATTGAAAATGAAGCCGGATGAGGCGTTTATGGACTGGGTTTTGCGTTTGGAGTCCCAATCCCAGTTATGTGGTTTCGGAGTGGAGCAATACAAAGAAGAACTTTTACAAGCATTGTTTAGACGCTTCGATATTTTTGTTCATGCTTCATATTTGTGGACAAACTGAAAATACTAAACATTCGTGGCAAGTTATTGACTTCAAACCGAGAACCAAGCTCATTAGGACCGATCATGAAGACGCTAATTCAGTTTCTGTTGCGGGATTGTTAGTTTCGATAGTTTTTCCAATTCCAACAGCAGGTTAGTGGTTGCATAGCACACTTGCATGCAACTTGAGATTGCGTGCAACATGAGATTGTACAACTTGAAGCGCACTTTGCTAAATTTTATAATTTCCAAAAAAAAGAGGGTCCCTCACACCAACTGATGAAAAGTCACCAATCAAAAATGGGTTGTCTTTGAGATTCATGAATCTCTCGACGAAAGATTCATGAATCCCTTATAAGGCAGAGATTCATTCAGATTCATGAATCTAAATCAGATTTACACAACTCTACTTAAATCCTTTCGAACATTTACTTTCATTTGTTTTTGTTCAATATCATTTTAAATATGTACTCCTGGGTAATGTCTGAGATGATGTAGACGTTGGAGGACTCTTTTGACAAGTTATCTTTGGAAGCCTCCGAATCAGAAGATTCCAGGATGGAGCGAAATTCAGCGTTCAATATTACCGACGAGTATAGGGGCCGGTTAGCGGAAAACGCGGAACGCAATTGGAAGCGCCGACAAAACGAGAGTGAGGTAGAGAAGACCATAAGGCTGGCCCAAAGCGCCGCCCGGGAACGGGTGCGAAGGGCAATTGAAACGCCAGAACAGCGTGCACTACGGCTGGCAAAGAACGAGGGACATAGAAACACCAGATCAGCGAAGCATGCGGAACGGATGCGTATAGCACGAGCTAAGGAAACTCCGGAACAGCGTGCGATTCGGTTGGCCAAAAATGCCGCACGTACTCGACGGCAACGAGCCGCAGCAGCTGCCCTCGGAGCCAATGGGGCACCATCCGCAACTAGCACAACGTCGAACTCCCAGAATCCGGACCGATCCAAATTGTCCCAGTAATCTATACAAGCAGCACCTTTTACCGTATCCATTCGGCTCGTCTGCTTCTGGAGACCAGCCCACAAATTGCAAAAATAAATAAAAACAAAAGTCCCCGGCTATCGAGAACATTTTATCGGTGCAATCAGATCTTAAAAGCCCGACCGGCAGAAATGTGTAGCATCGCGTGAAAAGTGTAGTGCGGCGGTCTTCAGTCCCTACCCAACTGACGGTGACATGCAACATTGCCCCGTGTCCCCACATTTCAACCCCCTTAAGTCCAGTACTGTCAGCTTTCTCTTGCACACTTTATCTTCCCACTCGTTCTAATGATGAACCGATGTGCTAGGGGGGAAGTCACATCTGTCCTTTCACATCTTCCCTTTCAGTCTGACACATTACAATAGCGGAACCGATCGTGTAGCATTCCAATACTGCACAGTAATCCGTGTGTGTGTTGGTGCACTTCATGTCGGTCAATCATGTACAGAATAAAAAAGGGCGTTTGTATGAATGCCATCACGCACCGACTGTCAATCGCGACGCGGTGAACTTTTCAGCCTTCAAAACATCTAGCGCCAGAACAGGCGTGTTGAAAAGTGTAAAGTGTTTTTCCAAAGTTCATGGTGCCCAATGGGAAACTTAAAGGAGAAAAGCGCATCCATCAACAAGTCCGCGACGGCGTCAGCTCATGGAAGATCTGGTCCGTAAAACGGATCAGAAGTTTGATCGTTTGGAAGGATCTTGGAATCGGTAAGTAAACAGTGTGATAGAGCAACATCATGACCGTTAAAACAGCGATTCGTTAATTCATTTCCTTTGTTTGTTTCGTTCAACAGAAATAACAACGGAGGAAGAAGCCGCCCTTAGTGTTCCGGGAGAGAAGAGTGTAGAAGAAGAATCCAAATTTAATAAAGAATATACATTTCCGCGTCGACGGATTGCGCAGAACACAACACTGTTTTCTCATTTGATATCCGAAACGCATTATATAAATGTGTGCATGCCAATATGGTGAAATAACACGCACACCTTCATAACCCCCTGTTTGACACTAACACCACCACAAAATAACCGATTGAATGTTGCACCCCACCCCCTTTTTTGGTGCAACACTTTGTCTTGTTATCCATCAAAAAAATTAACTAACAACATGGTCAAAATATGTTAACAAGATAAAATCCGCCAGTTGGGTACCCAGCTGGCATTGTTGCAATACATCCTATCAAATTCCCCTCAAATTTCATGCTTTTTCTCCCCGCACCCCCGTAAGATCCTACACTTGCTCGCGAAGTGCGACACAATTCATTTTTTAAAAACGCCACACTACTCCGTAGCACATTACCACGCATACGGTACATGTACTTGCGTGTGTATGGCGGGATTTGCATTCCCTCTCCTAGCGCTGCGATCACTAGCGAGCTCTGCGAGTGAATCTTGACAACTCGATCATAGTTGTTTTGGGTTTTGGTGCGAACACAGTGATAAGTTTTCAGTGAAATAAGTTGACGAATTTACGCGTGAAAACGTTATGTTTTCATATCAAATGTGAAAAGAATGCATGTGGAGAGGCGACGACATCATTTGGAAGTGATGAAATAATAAAAAACATCTTTCTAGAACAAACATCATTTGCTTTCCTTTCATTCTGGCGTGTTTTGTTCGCCTCGGGTATTGGGAACCTCGAGGTGCAGGTCGAATGTACACACGAAGAGAGGAGAGTTCACGGAGGCGATCGCGTGAACCATTCGAATGGTCACGCGTGACGTCACGATTCGTTCATTCATATTTGGCTAATCTTTGGCTAATCTTTTTCGAGGATTAGCTAAAGATTAGCCAAAATGTGTTGCGTTGCAAGCAAATGATGCGCAACAATGCCCGCTGGGTACCCAACTGACGGTGACATGCAACATTGCGCCGTTTCCCCACATTCCAACCCCCTTAAGCCCAGTACTGTCAGCTTTCTCTTGCTGACAGTAAGTAGTGAAGCTCACTACTTTACTGGTAAGTTATCACACATGGTGGAAAACTGTAAAGTGTTGTTTCTACCGCGTGAAGGTATTTTGGATTTCAATGTTTCTGCTTGTTGTTTGTCAACAGCAACATGGCGTCGAAACGGAAACTTGCAGGAGAAAAAGTTGATTCTTCAACGAGCCGTCGGCGGCGTCAGCTAATGGACGATCTTGTCCGGGAAACGGACGAGGAGTACCATCGGTTAATGGACGATCATGGTGAGATTCCACTAACGCGTTGGCCGCATCAAGAAATCGGTAAGTAAACAATGTTATGGTGTAAATCATGACCGATAAAACAGAGATTCATTCGTTTCCTTCGTTTGTCTCGTTCATTAGAAATCACACCGGAGGAAGAAGCCGCTCTTGGTATTCCGGGAGAGCAGTACGTAGAAGAAGAAGATAATGTCTTCTATACGACCAGCGACTCTCATAGCCGTCCTCATGACCAGCGACCACTTGAAGACGACGTTCACATTTGGCCAGAGGGGTTTGAATGTATGGAAAACCTCAACTTGAACGCCTGCCTGGCATATTGGGCAGTTGTCTTGCAGGAGAAACGTCTCTCGGTGAATGTTATTCTTGCAGTAATGAGGAACAAACTGGGAATCACTCCTTCCAACGTAGGCTCGCAGATAGTAGCAGTATCAGGCGGACAATTCTGGTACCAAGGCGTAGGGACAGCCTTGAAAAATTACTTTCGGTAAGTACAACATGCTAATTCAGGGTTAGCAGCTACGATAACATCTTTTCGTTTCATTTGCAGAGATGTGGTTCCGGATACATCACATTTTAGTATGCAGGTGTTCGTCGCCGGTCTGCCACTACACAAGAGTGGTCAGACCCAGTTATGGCCGATCCTCGTAAAGTTTGAGGAACTACCAGATGCTCCAGTAATGGTAGTAGGAGTGTTTTGCCTACAGACGAAGCCGCAACATGTGGAAGATTTCCTACGGCCCTTCGTGAACGAGATGAACGAGCTCCAGCAGGTTGGTGTGAGTATTAACAATACAATTTGTACCATTTCAGTGAAGCTTCTCGTCGCTGATTCTCCAGCCCGAGCGTTTTCGAAAGGTAAGTGAAAAAATATACACATCGTCTGCTATGTCGAATCATATATAATAATTTTCCTTCCGAGGGTCGACCATGGCCCAACAAACACGCGCGCGAAAAGTAACCCTTATTCGAATGATGCCTGATTCAATGTCGCTACTAATTCAAAATCAGAAAAATGGGCCTGTTAAGCAAAACCGACCCTTCTGTGCGTTGTTGTTGGAATTTTGTGCTGTTAGTGTGTGTAAGAGTGAGATAAAGAAATAGGGAGAGGTAGAACGATAAAATGAGAGAGAAAGAGAGAGACATACAGTAAAGATAGAAGCTGACATAGTGGGAAAAAGAGAGATAAAAATGGAATGTATGACAAGGCGAGGCATAGGGATAGGGATAGATATAGCCAGAGAGCCAGAGAGAGAGAGAGAGCGAGAGAGAGAGAGCGAGAGAGAGAGAGAGAGAGAGAGAGAGAGAGAGAGAGAGAGAGAGAGAGAGAGAGAGAGAGAGAGAGAGATAAATAGACAGAGAGAGAGATAATGAGAGAGAGCGAGACAGTGTGAATGCGATGGTAGATGTGGTTGGCAAAGTGAGAAAGAGTAGATGGGAGATGGGAGATGGAAAATGGGAGATGGGAGATGGAAGATGGGAGATGGTTGATGGGCGGTTCATGGTGGTTGGTGAAAGGTTGGTCGTGGTTGGTGGGCAGTTGTTGGTGGTTGGTGGGCGGTTCGTGGCGGTTGGTGGGCGGTTCGTGGCGGTTGGTGGGCGGTTGGTGGTGGTTGGTGGGCGGTTGGTGGTGGTTGATGGTGGTGGGTGGATGGTCATCAGTGGAGGTAGATGGGTGGTGGGAGGAGGGAGGTAGTAAATGCGCGGTGGAAGGTGAGAGGGTAGAGTTGGGTAAGTAAGGGACATAGAGTGGTGAACAAAGAAAGAGAGGTATTGGGTGATAATGAGAGGGATGGGGAGAAAACGAGAAAGAAAGAAAAAGAGAGTGAGAGTGAGAGGGGAGAGGGAGGGAGAGCGAGAATGCGAGCGGCATAGGACGATATGTCCGAGCTGTGCGAGCATGTAGCTTTACCTTCCAAACGGGTGTATAATACTCGCGCGAATGTCAGTTTTGCTGTCATTTTTTTTGTTTTGTTTCGTATCGACGCTCCTATTCGTGAGCCGATCCAAATGAAAGCGCATTCAGTGTTGATTTGAATGTTTAACTGTAACAAATTACAGAGAGGTAATGTGTTCACCGAAATCTTTTGAACAAACATTAAATATCATCAAACAACTATTTTCCATCGGCTTGCAAGCAATACCAGTTGCGCAAATTTTTGCAAATCTATTTGTCACTCGACGACCGAACACACATTTGCGCAGATTTTGACAGTTTATTGACTATCTGACATTTTACCGTTTGCAAAGGTTGCAGTACCCGGTTGCATGTGCTGTGTGGCACAGAAACTGGTACAATATGCTGTACCCACACAACACGAAATCGTATAAAGTTGAATAAATTGAATCTCATATTAGTATATTTCGAATCGGAATCGCATTACGCATAGACAATGTACGAGCAATGTATATTCTTTGTTGCATATGATGCCGATTAAGAATGTAATACGATTTTCTTTATGCATACGTATATACGAACAATGTACGGCTGATGTATATCGTAAGTCGTATATGATGCCGACTTAGAAAATATACGACTAAACATATACATTTTTAACAATGTACGGTTAGCGCCTCCACTTTTGTACGTTTAGGCATTATTTTAGCATCATTTACGATTCAATCATATTGCACAGAAGTACGATTATTTCAAGTTGATATTCGATTTACATGCATATGTGTTGTGTGGGTAATTCGGTTCAAGTCCCTGTCTTCGAAAAAGCTTCTACTAACCGAGCTGTTCGATAGACGCGTTTGGTTTTTTGGTTACATTTTGCGATATAACAGTGCTTTTGCATACATATCGATGGGGGCTTCAATTAAAGGGACACATCTTGCGCGTGAAGATCGGGCGCTGGTCGAACAGAGAGAGGGTCAGATTATTTCGTAATTTTTTATCCCGCAATTCGTATTTGTATTTGAACCCACATATCGCTCGGCAATTGTCAACACAATATACCTTCTGCGGAAAGACCTAGAAACTGTAACGGGGACGGCATGGAACCAACAATGGGGCGGTAGGGGAGCCAGGGACTGCTGACGGGCCAGGTACCTGGCCTAAAAATCCTAGTTTTAGATAAAAAGCGTCAGTTATCCAAGTGTTAAAACGGAGAAAAATAAAAAAGAATTTATTCCCGTATCAATGTAATGTATCAACCCGACACTATTTTCCAGCGTTGACAGTAATGGGCGTCTGAACGTGTGGAATCTCAATCAAAACACAGATGTCCCGGTAGAGTCGGTGGTAGTAGACGGGCAGCCGGCACTTAACCGCGTCTTCTGGACACCATGCAGCAGACATGTCATGGTTGGTGCCGAAACTGGTCATATCTACATGTACGACCTAGCAAACAGAGTCGCCAACCCGCGCATCGATGAATGGAACAAGCTTGACGCTGTGCTGTATGATTTAAGAATGTACCAGACAAACAAGCTCGATTAGTTCGACTCAGTATCCCAATATGATGGCCATAATACTTCGCAGATCTCGTACCGAAGGCCGTTTCTTCATTTGACGATCATTATTGGTGTTTGCTAGGTTTCTACACTTCACGGGCAGTTGCAGAAATTCGAGTGAAAATACTTTCGAAGCTTAAGTACAGTTTGTTGCACCATGAAAAACGGGATGGTGATTGCGTAGGAAAGTAGCATTGGCGTTACAAATATCATCTCAGCTTGGACGAAATATTTTCTCACAAAATACTGTACAGCTGCTATCGTGAATGCTTATCGAGGTGAGGATTTCCTGTTTTGCAATAAAAAGGTTCCCAACAAACCGTCCGGGATTAACTTGTTAGTTATAGTTGTAGTTTGCTCTAGCTTTAAGTATGCACACAAATCAACACGTTCTGAGGTGAAAAAAGACATTACCATTTTCCAATCCCGTGATCTAACTCGTCTTGTTCGTACGCGATTACAATGCGAAATGAGAGCTACCTTAGTTACGGAATTCGATATTTTCCGACCAAACAAGAGATTAAAGCGCCTTTTGTGAGGTATTATTTGCATGCTAGCTACTATCTTGTTTTTCTCAGTCCAATCAATAACAGTTCGTTTACAACAGCATCCATTCGAAGTCTACATATTCTAAATGATGGTGTGAGTTTGCGAGGGATTCTTTTAGGTGACATCTGAAGCTAAGATTGCCTGTCGTTGAGCTGCTCGAAACATTCGGGTAACGCATACTCATAATACATAAACTTACCATACACTCACGAAAATGTTCAAACGGTCATTTTTGTTTTAAAACAGAATGGACAATGCATCTGTTTTCAACGAAGCGTGAACAATGCAGATAGACATCCTGGCCATTCGTTTCTCAAGTACACATAGTTTGACGAACGAAAAAATTAGGTTTTAATAACATGATTCAACAAGACATAAATAAGCTTAGTGAAACAGATTATATCGAGGAATCGCAAAGGACTAACCAAGTTGAAATTTTTGTTCAACATTTAGAAACAAGCGTCTTGTTACCAAGATTTGAGCTTCAAATCGTGTACAAAGCAATCACAGTAACCACAATCAACTTTCGTAGCTAGCGGCAATAGTAAATGAACTGTTCCTTTCCACTCAATTATCTTGTAATCTAGTTACAAAAGCACACACACGCATTAGAATGCACGGAACTAACATTATAAGCTTGTTTTATATCATAACAATGAATGTGTGCACCATTTCCCGTCACAAACTTAATTCACACACCGTTCTCCACTAGCACTTTTCCCGGCTTTGCACGGCTTTGCGGATGAAATTGAGCGGAAACCAAAGGTGACTTCTTTGACATCTGGCAAGCTGTCGCTCAATTCTTTTGAATAATAATAAATACACACATTGCATATATATGAGAACGAAAAGCCAATGGGCAAAATAACTAAGTGATGCCTCATTGTTTTGCTCGGTTTAAGCACAATTGTAGGAGTGTTGGCGTGCCTTAAAGTGAAACGCCAGTTAGAAGAAACAATCGCGCGGAATAAAATGTATGCTACTACCTATATGAAAAAGTACACAACTGATGCAGAGGTGCATACCAAAATTTGGGGAATGATTCATAAGTGCATAGCCGGTTACGGATTGGAAGAATCGTCAAAAATTACAAAATTATAACGTGTTCAAAAGGGCGGTCAAAAAGATCACAAAGATGCATTCGGGCAACATTTAAAAGCAAATTAAGTTCAAGTAAAACGACAAAAAAGTCGTTGCACTGCTGAATTTGGAAAAAATCAATGCAACTTTCATCAGCTCTAACAATTGGCGCTAATGCCGTTTTACCTAACGTTCGACTTGCCAATTTTCAACTCAGCAGCATAATGTGTAATTTGTGCACTAATTTACTTGCATACTGCGAATCTAACTAGTGGGTATATTTACAGAGCCCCCTGAAATGAAAGCTGCTGAATGTCGAAAAAAAAAGGTTCATGTTTCATCTCAGTACGGCGATACTATACAATTGCAATTCGAAGCAAATCAAGCAACGGGATATTAAACTAGATCATAATTTTGGATAAATCCAGATGGCGGTCTCGAATAAGTTGACAATGATGAAAAATTTCCTATGTCTCAGCAAATAAAAGCGAATTAAGTGCATCATTGTTATAATAGCAACTTGAACAGGCGTTAAATACATGTTAACATCATACGAGTAATGTTCGACAAAACCATAGTCAAATGTTTATCAGCGTATCAAAGATTGATAAAAAAATAGAAAAAACAAATCTCACTCACCGTTTGTTTTCGCGATATTTGTTTTCATCGCTCCATGCGATATTTGTTTTGTTCATCCATGAACCTAAACATAACTGCATCACACTGACGGAAAATAAACACTTGTCCACGTTATACAGTTAAATAATCTAGAAAATAGAAATTCCTAACCTTTATTAAGATATACTAGTATACAATATGACTGTATAATACTTACATCACATTTCAGCACTGAAATACCTTATCATAAGGTAGGACAAAATAAATTGCCCAGAGAAACAAAACGTAGAAAATCCATATGAAAACCTATAAGCAAAAGTAAGATCACTAGACCAATATCACATCAAACCAATAAAAAACCAGAAGCTGAAACAGAAAAAAAAACAAGTTTTGTTAGTATTTGTATTTAGAAGGCGATTTAAAAAAGGGAATAGGCGGATATGAACCATCAACTAGTTCGATCCTTTTACTGTAACAACCCTTTTTAGTCAGTAAGTCTGTGCTTGATCTAGATTTCAGATAACCTAATTATTCTACATCTTATAGCTGAGTAATACTGCAGCTTAGCAACTAATTCACAAATCACGGTTAAAAAACTCTGAAACAAAGACAAACAATTGAAATGATGAAACCTTAAGACAAATGAAACCAAAATTTATCATAGTTTTATTTAGGAAGTTTTATCACAGCTGATACAAAGCAAAAACTGGTTAATTAGGCTTCAGAAAAAAAAATCAGACGGGCAAACATGGTGTACATGAAATACTTTTCTTTTGATATTATCAAAACTTTTTAACTTTTCTGCGGATATTATGCGCGTCGCATGGAAGTGAAACTAGGAAAACAAATCGCTCATAAAATATGACCTTTGTAACGAATCAGGCTAGTCACTTATCTAAGCACTTCAATGACAATTCAAACTTGCAAACTTAATCTCGGAAGCAGCAGAGTGCAACCATGCATGTTCTCTACAAGCTCTACGAATTGACCGTACAAAGTAATAATTTTCTTTGTCTTGATTACCCGCTGCTTTCCGATGCTTATACAATGATTAAAATTTACATACTGCTTTGAAAAGCACACTGACCATAATGAATGAATTTTCACTCTTCATTACTTTTCCAAATTTTCATTCCCTTTGATTTTCGCTGCTGCTACATGATTGAAGTGTTGCAAAAAGCATCAAGCCGTTCTATAATCGCGTAATACTTATGAAGTTCTTAATAGTTCTTTCATTTAACATCCTTACTAACGAACCGGGGTTCATTAGATTTGAAAAAAGAAATATTCTTGCAAAAATTAAATTTGTAATCCATTTTGGAGCAAATATTAAATTCCATGTGAATGAACCAAATTTAAAGTTAAACGATAAAAATTTAAAACAAAGAAAGTTATGTCTTTAAAATGCTTCACGATTTCTGCGTTTATCGTTTAATGATTGAAATGATGTTCATACGAGAGTTCAGATTCTTGATCAAATCATCTATGTCACTAAAATGCTTTACGATTTCTGTGTTTAACGTTTAATTATAGAAATGATTTTCATACGAAATAGTTCAGATTCTTCATCACAGTACACCTTTGCTTTAACCTTCGTGTCGCGCAAAGCATCGATCAAAATGCTGCTTGCTATCGTTTCTTTGGTAAGAAATTAAATGTCTAAAAAATACAGATAAGAACGAAAAATCATTCCATAAAGTATACCGTCAGGTTAAAGAATCTGAATGAGCCCTGGGGGGTATCGGCGCTTGGGCCACGATTTGTCAAGCTGGGAGAAGAGTCCCAAGTTTATCAAAAAGAATTGATTTTCACAGTCCGCAGTTAGCTTGACCGCCCGGATCCAGACGCCTTCGTAATTTACCAAACATCCATAGTTATGTTCGGACTCTCCTAAGTATTCGTTCCGATCCAACTGGCCGTACTCTTGGCACTCCCGCATCATGTTGGGGAAAGCAGCCTCGGAATTGGCCAAGATTGCTCCAACCTGATGGCTGGTGGCAAACTCGGACGCTTCCACTATGACGAGCTCTTGTTCCTCGTGCTATTGAATGTCCGACCGGAGGGAAGCTTTATCGAACTAAAATAGCAAGCGACTCGTATTACCACGATGCATACCTTTAATTTTGTTTCACTTAAACAACATTCGTTCATGAAAGGGCCAGTTGTCCATTGGTTCTCAAGAAAACACGCATGGATCGTCCGCCAATGCCCTCTTCGCATTCATGGTAGAACTGTGAATTCCGCGTAAATCATTTGTAGTATCAACCAAGTAAGGTTAGCCGCATCGATCAACGATCTTACCTCGCTTCCATGTATTTCACGTTCACAACGTCAGGGTTACACCTGGTACGTTGGTCCGAATGTTTGCAGCCACTATATTGTTTCAATCAATGAAGCACGTGGGATCTGGCACAATTGAAAACTATTTTCGGCAACACAACACGCGTTATTATCTTCGAGTTCCAGATTCCAAATGGCGTTGCAATGCCGAATGACAGATGAACTAGTGTTGGCAGAATCGGGATTCGGAAGATTCGAAGATTCGATCCCTAGACGGATTCCAAAGATTCGAATCACATTTGACGGATTCTAAAGATTCGAATTGCTGTAAACATTCTATTCACTTTCTGCCATTAGTTTTTGCACTGGTATGCACTTTCGAAAAATAAACACTTCATACAAATCGAAAATGTATTCTCCATTAAAATTTGTTAAACTTCAATTTGTTATACATTCATATATGTATGTAATAAAATATAATATCTATAAAAGACATGTAAACACTTTCAATAGACTAAACTGAACCCAATGTGATGGAATGGTCTAGGCTTGAGTTATAAATAGTTGCAATATCGTTCCGATGCCTCCCTTTTCGTGCAGGCCAAAGAAGCCACTTTGCCACAATTTTCCAAATCTCGGTGCAAATTTGACCACCAACGCCGTAGTATATCGACGGACGGGATACAAATCCTGATCTTACGGTAGGTGATCACATTTGATACTCTTTTCCTTCTTCCTCGGATGGGAAATGTGATAGAAGGGATCGTTCGACGGTCCAATTGGCGGATATGTCCACGTACTACGATGGCCATAATACTTCGCAGATCTCGTACCGAAGGCCGTTTCTTCATTTGACGATCATTATTGGTGTTTGCTAGGTTTCTACACTTCACGGGCAGTTGCAGAAATTCGAGTGAAAATACTTTCGAAGCTTAAGTACAGTTTGTTGCACCATGAAAAACGGGATGGTGATTGCGTAGGAAAGTAGCATTGGCGTTACAAATATCATCTCAGCTTGGACGAAATATTTTCTCACAAAATACTGTACAGCTGCTATCGTGAATGCTTATCGAGGTGAGGATTTCCTGTTTTGCAATAAAAAGGTTCCCAACAAACCGTCCGGGATTAACTTGTTAGTTATAGTTGTAGTTTGCTCTAGCTTTAAGTATGCACACAAATCAACACGTTCTGAGGTGAAAAAAGACATTACCATTTTCCAATCCCGTGATCTAACTCGTCTTGTTCGTACGCGATTACAATGCGAAATGAGAGCTACCTTAGTTACGGAATTCGATATTTTCCGACCAAACAAGAGATTAAAGCGCCTTTTGTGAGGTATTATTTGCATGCTAGCTACTATCTTGTTTTTCTCAGTCCAATCAATAACAGTTCGTTTACAACAGCATCCATTCGAAGTCTACATATTCTAAATGATGGTGTGAGTTTGCGAGGGATTCTTTTAGGTGACATCTGAAGCTAAGATTGCCTGTCGTTGAGCTGCTCGAAACATTCGGGTAACGCATACTCATAATACATAAACTTACCATACACTCACGAAAATGTTCAAACGGTCATTTTTGTTTTAAAACAGAATGGACAATGCATCTGTTTTCAACGAAGCGTGAACAATGCAGATAGACATCCTGGCCATTCGTTTCTCAAGTACACATAGTTTGACGAACGAAAAAATTAGGTTTTAATAACATGATTCAACAAGACATAAATAAGCTTAGTGAAACAGATTATATCGAGGAATCGCAAAGGACTAACCAAGTTGAAATTTTTGTTCAACATTTAGAAACAAGCGTCTTGTTACCAAGATTTGAGCTTCAAATCGTGTACAAAGCAATCACAGTAACCACAATCAACTTTCGTAGCTAGCGGCAATAGTAAATGAACTGTTCCTTTCCACTCAATTATCTTGTAATCTAGTTACAAAAGCACACACACGCATTAGAATGCACGGAACTAACATTATAAGCTTGTTTTATATCATAACAATGAATGTGTGCACCATTTCCCGTCACAAACTTAATTCACACACCGTTCTCCACTAGCACTTTTCCCGGCTTTGCACGGCTTTGCGGATGAAATTGAGCGGAAACCAAAGGTGACTTCTTTGACATCTGGCAAGCTGTCGCTCAATTCTTTTGAATAATAATAAATACACACATTGCATATATATGAGAACGAAAAGCCAATGGGCAAAATAACTAAGTGATGCCTCATTGTTTTGCTCGGTTTAAGCACAATTGTAGGAGTGTTGGCGTGCCTTAAAGTGAAACGCCAGTTAGAAGAAACAATCGCGCGGAATAAAATGTATGCTACTACCTATATGAAAAAGTACACAACTGATGCAGAGGTGCATACCAAAATTTGGGGAATGATTCATAAGTGCATAGCCGGTTACGGATTGGAAGAATCGTCAAAAATTACAAAATTATAACGTGTTCAAAAGGGCGGTCAAAAAGATCACAAAGATGCATTCGGGCAACATTTAAAAGCAAATTAAGTTCAAGTAAAACGACAAAAAAGTCGTTGCACTGCTGAATTTGGAAAAAATCAATGCAACTTTCATCAGCTCTAACAATTGGCGCTAATGCCGTTTTACCTAACGTTCGACTTGCCAATTTTCAACTCAGCAGCATAATGTGTAATTTGTGCACTAATTTACTTGCATACTGCGAATCTAACTAGTGGGTATATTTACAGAGCCCCCTGAAATGAAAGCTGCTGAATGTCGAAAAAAAAAGGTTCATGTTTCATCTCAGTACGGCGATACTATACAATTGCAATTCGAAGCAAATCAAGCAACGGGATATTAAACTAGATCATAATTTTGGATAAATCCAGATGGCGGTCTCGAATAAGTTGACAATGATGAAAAATTTCCTATGTCTCAGCAAATAAAAGCGAATTAAGTGCATCATTGTTATAATAGCAACTTGAACAGGCGTTAAATACATGTTAACATCATACGAGTAATGTTCGACAAAACCATAGTCAAATGTTTATCAGCGTATCAAAGATTGATAAAAAAATAGAAAAAACAAATCTCACTCACCGTTTGTTTTCGCGATATTTGTTTTCATCGCTCCATGCGATATTTGTTTTGTTCATCCATGAACCTAAACATAACTGCATCACACTGACGGAAAATAAACACTTGTCCACGTTATACAGTTAAATAATCTAGAAAATAGAAATTCCTAACCTTTATTAAGATATACTAGTATACAATATGACTGTATAATACTTACATCACATTTCAGCACTGAAATACCTTATCATAAGGTAGGACAAAATAAACTGCCCAGAGAAACAAAACGTAGAAAATCCATATGAAAACCTATAAGCAAAAGTAAGATCACTAGACCAATATCACATCAAACCAATAAAAAACCAGAAGCTGAAACAGAAAAAAAAACAAGTTTTGTTAGTATTTGTATTTAGAAGGCGATTTAAAAAAGGGAATAGGCGGATATGAACCATCAACTAGTTCGATCCTTTTACTGTAACAACCCTTTTTAGTCAGTAAGTCTGTGCTTGATCTAGATTTCAGATAACCTAATTATTCTACATCTTATAGCTGAGTAATACTGCAGCTTAGCAACTAATTCACAAATCACGGTTAAAAAACTCTGAAACAAAGACAAACAATTGAAATGATGAAACCTTAAGACAAATGAAACCAAAATTTATCATAGTTTTATTTAGGAAGTTTTATCACAGCTGATACAAAGCAAAAACTGGTTAATTAGGCTTCAGAAAAAAAAATCAGACGGGCAAACATGGTGTACATGAAATACTTTTCTTTTGATATTATCAAAACTTTTTAACTTTTCTGCGGATATTATGCGCGTCGCATGGAAGTGAAACTAGGAAAACAAATCGCTCATAAAATATGACCTTTGTAACGAATCAGGCTAGTCACTTATCTAAGCACTTCAATGACAATTCAAACTTGCAAACTTAATCTCGGAAGCAGCAGATTGCAACCATGCATGTTCTCTACAAGCTCTACGAATTGACCGTACAAAGTAATAATTTTCTTTGTCTTGATTACCCGCTGCTTTCCGATGCTTATACAATGATTAAAATTTACATACTGCTTTGAAAAGCACACTGACCATAATGAATGAATTTTCACTCTTCATTACTTTTCCAAATTTTCATTCCCTTTGATTTTCGCTGCTGCTACATGATTGAAGTGTTGCAAAAAGCATCAAGCCGTTCTATAATCGCGTAATACTTATGAAGTTCTTAATAGTTCTTTCATTTAACATCCTTACTAACGAACCGGGGTTCATTAGATTTGAAAAAAGAAATATTCTTGCAAAAATTAAATTTGTAATCCATTTTGGAGCAAATATTAAATTCCATGTGAATGAACCAAATTTAAAGTTAAACGATAAAAATTTAAAACAAAGAAAGTTATGTCTTTAAAATGCTTCACGATTTCTGCGTTTATCGTTTAATGATTGAAATGATGTTCATACGAGAGTTCAGATTCTTGATCAAATCATCTATGTCACTAAAATGCTTTACGATTTCTGTGTTTAACGTTTAATTATAGAAATGATTTTCATACGAAATAGTTCAGATTCTTCATCACAGTACACCTTTGCTTTAACCTTCGTGTCGCGCAAAGCATCGATCAAAATGCTGCTTGCTATCGTTTCTTTGGTAAGAAATTAAATGTCTAAAAAATACAGATAAGAACGAAAAATCATTCCATAAAGTATACCGTCAGGTTAAAGAATCTGAATGAGCCCTGGGGGGTATCGGCGCTTGGGCCACGATTTGTCAAGCTGGGAGAAGAGTCCCAAGTTTATCAAAAAGAATTGATTGAAAGAAATGATGAAAAGAAATGAATTGACCGCCCGGATCCAGACGCCTTCGTAATTTACCAAACATCCATAGTTATGTTCGGACTCTCCTAAGTATTCGTTCCGATCCAACTGGCCGTACTCTTGGCACTCCCGCATCATGTTGGGGAAAGCAGCCTCGGAATTGGCCAAGATTGCTCCAACCTGATGGCTGGTGGCAAACTCGGACGCTTCCACTATGACGAGCTCTTGTTCCTCGTGCTATTGAATGTCCGACCGGAGGGAAGCTTTATCGAACTAAAATAGCAAGCGACTCGTATTACCACGATGCATACCTTTAATTTTGTTTCACTTAAACAACATTCGTTCATGAAAGGGCCAGTTGTCCATTGGTTCTCAAGAAAACACGCATGGATCGTCCGCCAATGCCCTCTTCGCATTCATGGTAGAACTGTGAATTCCGCGTAAATCATTTGTAGTATCAACCAAGTAAGGTTAGCCGCATCGATCAACGATCTTACCTCGCTTCCATGTATTTCACGTTCACAACGTCAGGGTTACACCTGGTACGTTGGTCCGAATGTTTGCAGCCACTATATTGTTTCAATCAATGAAGCACGTGGGATCTGGCACAATTGAAAACTATTTTCGGCAACACAACACGCGTTATTATCTTCGAGTTCCAGATTCCAAATGGCGTTGCAATGCCGAATGACAGATGAACTAGTGTTGGCAGAATCGGGATTCGGAAGATTCGAAGATTCGATCCCTAGACGGATTCCAAAGATTCGAATCACATTTGACGGATTCTAAAGATTCGAATTGCTGTAAACATTCTATTCACTTTCTGCCATTAGTTTTTGCACTGGTATGCACTTTCGAAAAATAAACACTTCATACAAATCGAAAATGTATTCTCCATTAAAATTTGTTAAACTTCAATTTGTTATACATTCATATATGTATGTAATAAAATATAATATCTATAAAAGACATGTAAACACTTTCAATAGACTAAACTGAACCCAATGTGATGGAATGGTCTAGGCTTGAGTTATAAATAGTTGCAATATCGTTCCGATGCCTCCCTTTTCGTGCAGGCCAAAGAAGCCACTTTGCCACAATTTTCCAAATCTCGGTGCAAATTTGACCACCAACGCCGTAGTATATCGACGGACGGGATACAAATCCTGATCTTACGGTAGGTGATCACATTTGATACTCTTTTCCTTCTTCCTCGGATGGGAAATGTGATAGAAGGGATCGTTCGACGGTCCAATTGGCGGATATGTCCACGTACTACGATGGCCATAATACTTCGCAGATCTCGTACCGAAGGCCGTTTCTTCATTTGACGATCATTATTGGTGTTTGCTAGGTTTCTACACTTCACGGGCAGTTGCAGAAATTCGAGTGAAAATACTTTCGAAGCTTAAGTACAGTTTGTTGCACCATGAAAAACGGGATGGTGATTGCGTAGGAAAGTAGCATTGGCGTTACAAATATCATCTCAGCTTGGACGAAATATTTTCTCACAAAATACTGTACAGCTGCTATCGTGAATGCTTATCGAGGTGAGGATTTCCTGTTTTGCAATAAAAAGGTTCCCAACAAACCGTCCGGGATTAACTTGTTAGTTATAGTTGTAGTTTGCTCTAGCTTTAAGTATGCACACAAATCAACACGTTCTGAGGTGAAAAAAGACATTACCATTTTCCAATCCCGTGATCTAACTCGTCTTGTTCGTACGCGATTACAATGCGAAATGAGAGCTACCTTAGTTACGGAATTCGATATTTTCCGACCAAACAAGAGATTAAAGCGCCTTTTGTGAGGTATTATTTGCATGCTAGCTACTATCTTGTTTTTCTCAGTCCAATCAATAACAGTTCGTTTACAACAGCATCCATTCGAAGTCTACATATTCTAAATGATGGTGTGAGTTTGCGAGGGATTCTTTTAGGTGACATCTGAAGCTAAGATTGCCTGTCGTTGAGCTGCTCGAAACATTCGGGTAACGCATACTCATAATACATAAACTTACCATACACTCACGAAAATGTTCAAACGGTCATTTTTGTTTTAAAACAGAATGGACAATGCATCTGTTTTCAACGAAGCGTGAACAATGCAGATAGACATCCTGGCCATTCGTTTCTCAAGTACACATAGTTTGACGAACGAAAAAATTAGGTTTTAATAACATGATTCAACAAGACATAAATAAGCTTAGTGAAACAGATTATATCGAGGAATCGCAAAGGACTAACCAAGTTGAAATTTTTGTTCAACATTTAGAAACAAGCGTCTTGTTACCAAGATTTGAGCTTCAAATCGTGTACAAAGCAATCACAGTAACCACAATCAACTTTCGTAGCTAGCGGCAATAGTAAATGAACTGTTCCTTTCCACTCAATTATCTTGTAATCTAGTTACAAAAGCACACACACGCATTAGAATGCACGGAACTAACATTATAAGCTTGTTTTATATCATAACAATGAATGTGTGCACCATTTCCCGTCACAAACTTAATTCACACACCGTTCTCCACTAGCACTTTTCCCGGCTTTGCACGGCTTTGCGGATGAAATTGAGCGGAAACCAAAGGTGACTTCTTTGACATCTGGCAAGCTGTCGCTCAATTCTTTTGAATAATAATAAATACACACATTGCATATATATGAGAACGAAAAGCCAATGGGCAAAATAACTAAGTGATGCCTCATTGTTTTGCTCGGTTTAAGCACAATTGTAGGAGTGTTGGCGTGCCTTAAAGTGAAACGCCAGTTAGAAGAAACAATCGCGCGGAATAAAATGTATGCTACTACCTATATGAAAAAGTACACAACTGATGCAGAGGTGCATACCAAAATTTGGGGAATGATTCATAAGTGCATAGCCGGTTACGGATTGGAAGAATCGTCAAAAATTACAAAATTATAACGTGTTCAAAAGGGCGGTCAAAAAGATCACAAAGATGCATTCGGGCAACATTTAAAAGCAAATTAAGTTCAAGTAAAACGACAAAAAAGTCGTTGCACTGCTGAATTTGGAAAAAATCAATGCAACTTTCATCAGCTCTAACAATTGGCGCTAATGCCGTTTTACCTAACGTTCGACTTGCCAATTTTCAACTCAGCAGCATAATGTGTAATTTGTGCACTAATTTACTTGCATACTGCGAATCTAACTAGTGGGTATATTTACAGAGCCCCCTGAAATGAAAGCTGCTGAATGTCGAAAAAAAAAGGTTCATGTTTCATCTCAGTACGGCGATACTATACAATTGCAATTCGAAGCAAATCAAGCAACGGGATATTAAACTAGATCATAATTTTGGATAAATCCAGATGGCGGTCTCGAATAAGTTGACAATGATGAAAAATTTCCTATGTCTCAGCAAATAAAAGCGAATTAAGTGCATCATTGTTATAATAGCAACTTGAACAGGCGTTAAATACATGTTAACATCATACGAGTAATGTTCGACAAAACCATAGTCAAATGTTTATCAGCGTATCAAAGATTGATAAAAAAATAGAAAAAACAAATCTCACTCACCGTTTGTTTTCGCGATATTTGTTTTCATCGCTCCATGCGATATTTGTTTTGTTCATCCATGAACCTAAACATAACTGCATCACACTGACGGAAAATAAACACTTGTCCACGTTATACAGTTAAATAATCTAGAAAATAGAAATTCCTAACCTTTATTAAGATATACTAGTATACAATATGACTGTATAATACTTACATCACATTTCAGCACTGAAATACCTTATCATAAGGTAGGACAAAATAAACTGCCCAGAGAAACAAAACGTAGAAAATCCATATGAAAACCTATAAGCAAAAGTAAGATCACTAGACCAATATCACATCAAACCAATAAAAAACCAGAAGCTGAAACAGAAAAAAAACAAGTTTTGTTAGTATTTGTATTTAGAAGGCGATTTAAAAAAGGGAATAGGCGGATATGAACCATCAACTAGTTCGATCCTTTTACTGTAACAACCCTTTTTAGTCAGTAAGTCTGTGCTTGATCTAGATTTCAGATAACCTAATTATTCTACATCTTATAGCTGAGTAATACTGCAGCTTAGCAACTAATTCACAAATCACGGTTAAAAAACTCTGAAACAAAGACAAACAATTGAAATGATGAAACCTTAAGACAAATGAAACCAAAATTTATCATAGTTTTATTTAGGAAGTTTTATCACAGCTGATACAAAGCAAAAACTGGTTAATTAGGCTTCAGAAAAAAAAATCAGACGGGCAAACATGGTGTACATGAAATACTTTTCTTTTGATATTATCAAAACTTTTTAACTTTTCTGCGGATATTATGCGCGTCGCATGGAAGTGAAACTAGGAAAACAAATCGCTCATAAAATATGACCTTTGTAACGAATCAGGCTAGTCACTTATCTAAGCACTTCAATGACAATTCAAACTTGCAAACTTAATCTCGGAAGCAGCAGAGTGCAACCATGCATGTTCTCTACAAGCTCTACGAATTGACCGTACAAAGTAATAATTTTCTTTGTCTTGATTACCCGCTGCTTTCCGATGCTTATACAATGATTAAAATTTACATACTGCTTTGAAAAGCACACTGACCATAATGAATGAATTTTCACTCTTCATTACTTTTCCAAATTTTCATTCCCTTTGATTTTCGCTGCTGCTACATGATTGAAGTGTTGCAAAAAGCATCAAGCCGTTCTATAATCGCGTAATACTTATGAAGTTCTTAATAGTTCTTTCATTTAACATCCTTACTAACGAACCGGGGTTCATTAGATTTGAAAAAAGAAATATTCTTGCAAAAATTAAATTTGTAATCCATTTTGGAGCAAATATTAAATTCCATGTGAATGAACCAAATTTAAAGTTAAACGATAAAAATTTAAAACAAAGAAAGTTATGTCTTTAAAATGCTTCACGATTTCTGCGTTTATCGTTTAATGATTGAAATGATGTTCATACGAGAGTTCAGATTCTTGATCAAATCATCTATGTCACTAAAATGCTTTACGATTTCTGTGTTTAACGTTTAATTATAGAAATGATTTTCATACGAAATAGTTCAGATTCTTCATCACAGTACACCTTTGCTTTAACCTTCGTGTCGCGCAAAGCATCGATCAAAATGCTGCTTGCTATCGTTTCTTTGGTAAGAAATTAAATGTCTAAAAAATACAGATAAGAACGAAAAATCATTCCATAAAGTATACCGTCAGGTTAAAGAATCTGAATGAGCCCTGGGGGGTATCGGCGCTTGGGCCACGATTTGTCAAGCTGGGAGAAGAGTCCCAAGTTTATCAAAAAGAATTGATTGAAAGAAATGATGAAAAGAAATGAATTGACCGCCCGGATCCAGACGCCTTCGTAATTTACCAAACATCCATAGTTATGTTCGGACTCTCCTAAGTATTCGTTCCGATCCAACTGGCCGTACTCTTGGCACTCCCGCATCATGTTGGGGAAAGCAGCCTCGGAATTGGCCAAGATTGCTCCAACCTGATGGCTGGTGGCAAACTCGGACGCTTCCACTATGACGAGCTCTTGTTCCTCGTGCTATTGAATGTCCGACCGGAGGGAAGCTTTATCGAACTAAAATAGCAAGCGACTCGTATTACCACGATGCATACCTTTAATTTTGTTTCACTTAAACAACATTCGTTCATGAAAGGGCCAGTTGTCCATTGGTTCTCAAGAAAACACGCATGGATCGTCCGCCAATGCCCTCTTCGCATTCATGGTAGAACTGTGAATTCCGCGTAAATCATTTGTAGTATCAACCAAGTAAGGTTAGCCGCATCGATCAACGATCTTACCTCGCTTCCATGTATTTCACGTTCACAACGTCAGGGTTACACCTGGTACGTTGGTCCGAATGTTTGCAGCCACTAAATTGTTTCAATCAATGAAGCACGTGGGATCTGGCACAATTGAAAACTATTTTCGGCAACACAACACGCGTTATTATCTTCGAGTTCCAGATTCCAAATGGCGTTGCAATGCCGAATGACAGATGAACTAGTGTTGGCAGAATCGGGATTCGGAAGATTCGAAGATTCGATCCCTAGACGGATTCCAAAGATTCGAATCACATTTGACGGATTCTAAAGATTCGAATTGCTGTAAACATTCTATTCACTTTCTGCCATTAGTTTTTGCACTGGTATGCACTTTCGAAAAATAAACACTTCATACAAATCGAAAATGTATTCTCCATTAAAATTTGTTAAACTTCAATTTGTTATACATTCATATATGTATGTAATAAAATATAATATCTATAAAAGACATGTAAACACTTTCAATAGACTAAACTGAACCCAATGTGATGGAATGGTCTAGGCTTGAGTTATAAATAGTTGCAATATCGTTCCGATGCCTCCCTTTTCGTGCAGGCCAAAGAAGCCACTTTGCCACAATTTTCCAAATCTCGGTGCAAATTTGACCACCAACGCCGTAGTATATCGACGGACGGGATACAAATCCTGATCTTACGGTAGGTGATCACATTTGATACTCTTTTCCTTCTTCCTCGGATGGGAAATGTGATAGAAGGGATCGTTCGACGGTCCAATTGGCGGATATGTCCACGTACTACGATGGCCATAATACTTCGCAGATCTCGTACCGAAGGCCGTTTCTTCATTTGACGATCATTATTGGTGTTTGCTAGGTTTCTACACTTCACGGGCAGTTGCAGAAATTCGAGTGAAAATACTTTCGAAGCTTAAGTACAGTTTGTTGCACCATGAAAAACGGGATGGTGATTGCGTAGGAAAGTAGCATTGGCGTTACAAATATCATCTCAGCTTGGACGAAATATTTTCTCACAAAATACTGTACAGCTGCTATCGTGAATGCTTATCGAGGTGAGGATTTCCTGTTTTGCAATAAAAAGGTTCCCAACAAACCGTCCGGGATTAACTTGTTAGTTATAGTTGTAGTTTGCTCTAGCTTTAAGTATGCACACAAATCAACACGTTCTGAGGTGAAAAAAGACATTACCATTTTCCAATCCCGTGATCTAACTCGTCTTGTTCGTACGCGATTACAATGCGAAATGAGAGCTACCTTAGTTACGGAATTCGATATTTTCCGACCAAACAAGAGATTAAAGCGCCTTTTGTGAGGTATTATTTGCATGCTAGCTACTATCTTGTTTTTCTCAGTCCAATCAATAACAGTTCGTTTACAACAGCATCCATTCGAAGTCTACATATTCTAAATGATGGTGTGAGTTTGCGAGGGATTCTTTTAGGTGACATCTGAAGCTAAGATTGCCTGTCGTTGAGCTGCTCGAAACATTCGGGTAACGCATACTCATAATACATAAACTTACCATACACTCACGAAAATGTTCAAACGGTCATTTTTGTTTTAAAACAGAATGGACAATGCATCTGTTTTCAACGAAGCGTGAACAATGCAGATAGACATCCTGGCCATTCGTTTCTCAAGTACACATAGTTTGACGAACGAAAAAATTAGGTTTTAATAACATGATTCAACAAGACATAAATAAGCTTAGTGAAACAGATTATATCGAGGAATCGCAAAGGACTAACCAAGTTGAAATTTTTGTTCAACATTTAGAAACAAGCGTCTTGTTACCAAGATTTGAGCTTCAAATCGTGTACAAAGCAATCACAGTAACCACAATCAACTTTCGTAGCTAGCGGCAATAGTAAATGAACTGTTCCTTTCCACTCAATTATCTTGTAATCTAGTTACAAAAGCACACACACGCATTAGAATGCACGGAACTAACATTATAAGCTTGTTTTATATCATAACAATGAATGTGTGCACCATTTCCCGTCACAAACTTAATTCACACACCGTTCTCCACTAGCACTTTTCCCGGCTTTGCACGGCTTTGCGGATGAAATTGAGCGGAAACCAAAGGTGACTTCTTTGACATCTGGCAAGCTGTCGCTCAATTCTTTTGAATAATAATAAATACACACATTGCATATATATGAGAACGAAAAGCCAATGGGCAAAATAACTAAGTGATGCCTCATTGTTTTGCTCGGTTTAAGCACAATTGTAGGAGTGTTGGCGTGCCTTAAAGTGAAACGCCAGTTAGAAGAAACAATCGCGCGGAATAAAATGTATGCTACTACCTATATGAAAAAGTACACAACTGATGCAGAGGTGCATACCAAAATTTGGGGAATGATTCATAAGTGCATAGCCGGTTACGGATTGGAAGAATCGTCAAAAATTACAAAATTATAACGTGTTCAAAAGGGCGGTCAAAAAGATCACAAAGATGCATTCGGGCAACATTTAAAAGCAAATTAAGTTCAAGTAAAACGACAAAAAAGTCGTTGCACTGCTGAATTTGGAAAAAATCAATGCAACTTTCATCAGCTCTAACAATTGGCGCTAATGCCGTTTTACCTAACGTTCGACTTGCCAATTTTCAACTCAGCAGCATAATGTGTAATTTGTGCACTAATTTACTTGCATACTGCGAATCTAACTAGTGGGTATATTTACAGAGCCCCCTGAAATGAAAGCTGCTGAATGTCGAAAAAAAAAGGTTCATGTTTCATCTCAGTACGGCGATACTATACAATTGCAATTCGAAGCAAATCAAGCAACGGGATATTAAACTAGATCATAATTTTGGATAAATCCAGATGGCGGTCTCGAATAAGTTGACAATGATGAAAAATTTCCTATGTCTCAGCAAATAAAAGCGAATTAAGTGCATCATTGTTATAATAGCAACTTGAACAGGCGTTAAATACATGTTAACATCATACGAGTAATGTTCGACAAAACCATAGTCAAATGTTTATCAGCGTATCAAAGATTGATAAAAAAATAGAAAAAACAAATCTCACTCACCGTTTGTTTTCGCGATATTTGTTTTCATCGCTCCATGCGATATTTGTTTTGTTCATCCATGAACCTAAACATAACTGCATCACACTGACGGAAAATAAACACTTGTCCACGTTATACAGTTAAATAATCTAGAAAATAGAAATTCCTAACCTTTATTAAGATATACTAGTATACAATATGACTGTATAATACTTACATCACATTTCAGCACTGAAATACCTTATCATAAGGTAGGACAAAATAAACTGCCCAGAGAAACAAAACGTAGAAAATCCATATGAAAACCTATAAGCAAAAGTAAGATCACTAGACCAATATCACATCAAACCAATAAAAAACCAGAAGCTGAAACAGAAAAAAAACAAGTTTTGTTAGTATTTGTATTTAGAAGGCGATTTAAAAAAGGGAATAGGCGGATATGAACCATCAACTAGTTCGATCCTTTTACTGTAACAACCCTTTTTAGTCAGTAAGTCTGTGCTTGATCTAGATTTCAGATAACCTAATTATTCTACATCTTATAGCTGAGTAATACTGCAGCTTAGCAACTAATTCACAAATCACGGTTAAAAAACTCTGAAACAAAGACAAACAATTGAAATGATGAAACCTTAAGACAAATGAAACCAAAATTTATCATAGTTTTATTTAGGAAGTTTTATCACAGCTGATACAAAGCAAAAACTGGTTAATTAGGCTTCAGAAAAAAAAATCAGACGGGCAAACATGGTGTACATGAAATACTTTTCTTTTGATATTATCAAAACTTTTTAACTTTTCTGCGGATATTATGCGCGTCGCATGGAAGTGAAACTAGGAAAACAAATCGCTCATAAAATATGACCTTTGTAACGAATCAGGCTAGTCACTTATCTAAGCACTTCAATGACAATTCAAACTTGCAAACTTAATCTCGGAAGCAGCAGAGTGCAACCATGCATGTTCTCTACAAGCTCTACGAATTGACCGTACAAAGTAATAATTTTCTTTGTCTTGATTACCCGCTGCTTTCCGATGCTTATACAATGATTAAAATTTACATACTGCTTTGAAAAGCACACTGACCATAATGAATGAATTTTCACTCTTCATTACTTTTCCAAATTTTCATTCCCTTTGATTTTCGCTGCTGCTACATGATTGAAGTGTTGCAAAAAGCATCAAGCCGTTCTATAATCGCGTAATACTTATGAAGTTCTTAATAGTTCTTTCATTTAACATCCTTACTAACGAACCGGGGTTCATTAGATTTGAAAAAAGAAATATTCTTGCAAAAATTAAATTTGTAATCCATTTTGGAGCAAATATTAAATTCCATGTGAATGAACCAAATTTAAAGTTAAACGATAAAAATTTAAAACAAAGAAAGTTATGTCTTTAAAATGCTTCACGATTTCTGCGTTTATCGTTTAATGATTGAAATGATGTTCATACGAGAGTTCAGATTCTTGATCAAATCATCTATGTCACTAAAATGCTTTACGATTTCTGTGTTTAACGTTTAATTATAGAAATGATTTTCATACGAAATAGTTCAGATTCTTCATCACAGTACACCTTTGCTTTAACCTTCGTGTCGCGCAAAGCATCGATCAAAATGCTGCTTGCTATCGTTTCTTTGGTAAGAAATTAAATGTCTAAAAAATACAGATAAGAACGAAAAATCATTCCATAAAGTATACCGTCAGGTTAAAGAATCTGAATGAGCCCTGGGGGGTATCGGCGCTTGGGCCACGATTTGTCAAGCTGGGAGAAGAGTCCCAAGTTTATCAAAAAGAATTGATTGAAAGAAATGATGAAAAGAAATGAATTGACCGCCCGGATCCAGACGCCTTCGTAATTTACCAAACATCCATAGTTATGTTCGGACTCTCCTAAGTATTCGTTCCGATCCAACTGGCCGTACTCTTGGCACTCCCGCATCATGTTGGGGAAAGCAGCCTCGGAATTGGCCAAGATTGCTCCAACCTGATGGCTGGTGGCAAACTCGGACGCTTCCACTATGACGAGCTCTTGTTCCTCGTGCTATTGAATGTCCGACCGGAGGGAAGCTTTATCGAACTAAAATAGCAAGCGACTCGTATTACCACGATGCATACCTTTAATTTTGTTTCACTTAAACAACATTCGTTCATGAAAGGGCCAGTTGTCCATTGGTTCTCAAGAAAACACGCATGGATCGTCCGCCAATGCCCTCTTCGCATTCATGGTAGAACTGTGAATTCCGCGTAAATCATTTGTAGTATCAACCAAGTAAGGTTAGCCGCATCGATCAACGATCTTACCTCGCTTCCATGTATTTCACGTTCACAACGTCAGGGTTACACCTGGTACGTTGGTCCGAATGTTTGCAGCCACTAAATTGTTTCAATCAATGAAGCACGTGGGATCTGGCACAATTGAAAACTATTTTCGGCAACACAACACGCGTTATTATCTTCGAGTTCCAGATTCCAAATGGCGTTGCAATGCCGAATGACAGATGAACTAGTGTTGGCAGAATCGGGATTCGGAAGATTCGAAGATTCGATCCCTAGACGGATTCCAAAGATTCGAATCACATTTGACGGATTCTAAAGATTCGAATTGCTGTAAACATTCTATTCACTTTCTGCCATTAGTTTTTGCACTGGTATGCACTTTCGAAAAATAAACACTTCATACAAATCGAAAATGTATTCTCCATTAAAATTTGTTAAACTTCAATTTGTTATACATTCATATATGTATGTAATAAAATATAATATCTATAAAAGACATGTAAACACTTTCAATAGACTAAACTGAACCCAATGTGATGGAATGGTCTAGGCTTGAGTTATAAATAGTTGCAATATCGTTCCGATGCCTCCCTTTTCGTGCAGGCCAAAGAAGCCACTTTGCCACAATTTTCCAAATCTCGGTGCAAATTTGACCACCAACGCCGTAGTATATCGACGGACGGGATACAAATCCTGATCTTACGGTAGGTGATCACATTTGATACTCTTTTCCTTCTTCCTCGGATGGGAAATGTGATAGAAGGGATCGTTCGACGGTCCAATTGGCGGATATGTCCACGTACTACGATGGCCATAATACTTCGCAGATCTCGTACCGAAGGCCGTTTCTTCATTTGACGATCATTATTGGTGTTTGCTAGGTTTCTACACTTCACGGGCAGTTGCAGAAATTCGAGTGAAAATACTTTCGAAGCTTAAGTACAGTTTGTTGCACCATGAAAAACGGGATGGTGATTGCGTAGGAAAGTAGCATTGGCGTTACAAATATCATCTCAGCTTGGACGAAATATTTTCTCACAAAATACTGTACAGCTGCTATCGTGAATGCTTATCGAGGTGAGGATTTCCTGTTTTGCAATAAAAAGGTTCCCAACAAACCGTCCGGGATTAACTTGTTAGTTATAGTTGTAGTTTGCTCTAGCTTTAAGTATGCACACAAATCAACACGTTCTGAGGTGAAAAAAGACATTACCATTTTCCAATCCCGTGATCTAACTCGTCTTGTTCGTACGCGATTACAATGCGAAATGAGAGCTACCTTAGTTACGGAATTCGATATTTTCCGACCAAACAAGAGATTAAAGCGCCTTTTGTGAGGTATTATTTGCATGCTAGCTACTATCTTGTTTTTCTCAGTCCAATCAATAACAGTTCGTTTACAACAGCATCCATTCGAAGTCTACATATTCTAAATGATGGTGTGAGTTTGCGAGGGATTCTTTTAGGTGACATCTGAAGCTAAGATTGCCTGTCGTTGAGCTGCTCGAAACATTCGGGTAACGCATACTCATAATACATAAACTTACCATACACTCACGAAAATGTTCAAACGGTCATTTTTGTTTTAAAACAGAATGGACAATGCATCTGTTTTCAACGAAGCGTGAACAATGCAGATAGACATCCTGGCCATTCGTTTCTCAAGTACACATAGTTTGACGAACGAAAAAATTAGGTTTTAATAACATGATTCAACAAGACATAAATAAGCTTAGTGAAACAGATTATATCGAGGAATCGCAAAGGACTAACCAAGTTGAAATTTTTGTTCAACATTTAGAAACAAGCGTCTTGTTACCAAGATTTGAGCTTCAAATCGTGTACAAAGCAATCACAGTAACCACAATCAACTTTCGTAGCTAGCGGCAATAGTAAATGAACTGTTCCTTTCCACTCAATTATCTTGTAATCTAGTTACAAAAGCACACACACGCATTAGAATGCACGGAACTAACATTATAAGCTTGTTTTATATCATAACAATGAATGTGTGCACCATTTCCCGTCACAAACTTAATTCACACACCGTTCTCCACTAGCACTTTTCCCGGCTTTGCACGGCTTTGCGGATGAAATTGAGCGGAAACCAAAGGTGACTTCTTTGACATCTGGCAAGCTGTCGCTCAATTCTTTTGAATAATAATAAATACACACATTGCATATATATGAGAACGAAAAGCCAATGGGCAAAATAACTAAGTGATGCCTCATTGTTTTGCTCGGTTTAAGCACAATTGTAGGAGTGTTGGCGTGCCTTAAAGTGAAACGCCAGTTAGAAGAAACAATCGCGCGGAATAAAATGTATGCTACTACCTATATGAAAAAGTACACAACTGATGCAGAGGTGCATACCAAAATTTGGGGAATGATTCATAAGTGCATAGCCGGTTACGGATTGGAAGAATCGTCAAAAATTACAAAATTATAACGTGTTCAAAAGGGCGGTCAAAAAGATCACAAAGATGCATTCGGGCAACATTTAAAAGCAAATTAAGTTCAAGTAAAACGACAAAAAAGTCGTTGCACTGCTGAATTTGGAAAAAATCAATGCAACTTTCATCAGCTCTAACAATTGGCGCTAATGCCGTTTTACCTAACGTTCGACTTGCCAATTTTCAACTCAGCAGCATAATGTGTAATTTGTGCACTAATTTACTTGCATACTGCGAATCTAACTAGTGGGTATATTTACAGAGCCCCCTGAAATGAAAGCTGCTGAATGTCGAAAAAAAAAGGTTCATGTTTCATCTCAGTACGGCGATACTATACAATTGCAATTCGAAGCAAATCAAGCAACGGGATATTAAACTAGATCATAATTTTGGATAAATCCAGATGGCGGTCTCGAATAAGTTGACAATGATGAAAAATTTCCTATGTCTCAGCAAATAAAAGCGAATTAAGTGCATCATTGTTATAATAGCAACTTGAACAGGCGTTAAATACATGTTAACATCATACGAGTAATGTTCGACAAAACCATAGTCAAATGTTTATCAGCGTATCAAAGATTGATAAAAAAATAGAAAAAACAAATCTCACTCACCGTTTGTTTTCGCGATATTTGTTTTCATCGCTCCATGCGATATTTGTTTTGTTCATCCATGAACCTAAACATAACTGCATCACACTGACGGAAAATAAACACTTGTCCACGTTATACAGTTAAATAATCTAGAAAATAGAAATTCCTAACCTTTATTAAGATATACTAGTATACAATATGACTGTATAATACTTACATCACATTTCAGCACTGAAATACCTTATCATAAGGTAGGACAAAATAAACTGCCCAGAGAAACAAAACGTAGAAAATCCATATGAAAACCTATAAGCAAAAGTAAGATCACTAGACCAATATCACATCAAACCAATAAAAAACCAGAAGCTGAAACAGAAAAAAAACAAGTTTTGTTAGTATTTGTATTTAGAAGGCGATTTAAAAAAGGGAATAGGCGGATATGAACCATCAACTAGTTCGATCCTTTTACTGTAACAACCCTTTTTAGTCAGTAAGTCTGTGCTTGATCTAGATTTCAGATAACCTAATTATTCTACATCTTATAGCTGAGTAATACTGCAGCTTAGCAACTAATTCACAAATCACGGTTAAAAAACTCTGAAACAAAGACAAACAATTGAAATGATGAAACCTTAAGACAAATGAAACCAAAATTTATCATAGTTTTATTTAGGAAGTTTTATCACAGCTGATACAAAGCAAAAACTGGTTAATTAGGCTTCAGAAAAAAAAATCAGACGGGCAAACATGGTGTACATGAAATACTTTTCTTTTGATATTATCAAAACTTTTTAACTTTTCTGCGGATATTATGCGCGTCGCATGGAAGTGAAACTAGGAAAACAAATCGCTCATAAAATATGACCTTTGTAACGAATCAGGCTAGTCACTTATCTAAGCACTTCAATGACAATTCAAACTTGCAAACTTAATCTCGGAAGCAGCAGAGTGCAACCATGCATGTTCTCTACAAGCTCTACGAATTGACCGTACAAAGTAATAATTTTCTTTGTCTTGATTACCCGCTGCTTTCCGATGCTTATACAATGATTAAAATTTACATACTGCTTTGAAAAGCACACTGACCATAATGAATGAATTTTCACTCTTCATTACTTTTCCAAATTTTCATTCCCTTTGATTTTCGCTGCTGCTACATGATTGAAGTGTTGCAAAAAGCATCAAGCCGTTCTATAATCGCGTAATACTTATGAAGTTCTTAATAGTTCTTTCATTTAACATCCTTACTAACGAACCGGGGTTCATTAGATTTGAAAAAAGAAATATTCTTGCAAAAATTAAATTTGTAATCCATTTTGGAGCAAATATTAAATTCCATGTGAATGAACCAAATTTAAAGTTAAACGATAAAAATTTAAAACAAAGAAAGTTATGTCTTTAAAATGCTTCACGATTTCTGCGTTTATCGTTTAATGATTGAAATGATGTTCATACGAGAGTTCAGATTCTTGATCAAATCATCTATGTCACTAAAATGCTTTACGATTTCTGTGTTTAACGTTTAATTATAGAAATGATTTTCATACGAAATAGTTCAGATTCTTCATCACAGTACACCTTTGCTTTAACCTTCGTGTCGCGCAAAGCATCGATCAAAATGCTGCTTGCTATCGTTTCTTTGGTAAGAAATTAAATGTCTAAAAAATACAGATAAGAACGAAAAATCATTCCATAAAGTATACCGTCAGGTTAAAGAATCTGAATGAGCCCTGGGGGGTATCGGCGCTTGGGCCACGATTTGTCAAGCTGGGAGAAGAGTCCCAAGTTTATCAAAAAGAATTGATTGAAAGAAATGATGAAAAGAAATGAATTGACCGCCCGGATCCAGACGCCTTCGTAATTTACCAAACATCCATAGTTATGTTCGGACTCTCCTAAGTATTCGTTCCGATCCAACTGGCCGTACTCTTGGCACTCCCGCATCATGTTGGGGAAAGCAGCCTCGGAATTGGCCAAGATTGCTCCAACCTGATGGCTGGTGGCAAACTCGGACGCTTCCACTATGACGAGCTCTTGTTCCTCGTGCTATTGAATGTCCGACCGGAGGGAAGCTTTATCGAACTAAAATAGCAAGCGACTCGTATTACCACGATGCATACCTTTAATTTTGTTTCACTTAAACAACATTCGTTCATGAAAGGGCCAGTTGTCCATTGGTTCTCAAGAAAACACGCATGGATCGTCCGCCAATGCCCTCTTCGCATTCATGGTAGAACTGTGAATTCCGCGTAAATCATTTGTAGTATCAACCAAGTAAGGTTAGCCGCATCGATCAACGATCTTACCTCGCTTCCATGTATTTCACGTTCACAACGTCAGGGTTACACCTGGTACGTTGGTCCGAATGTTTGCAGCCACTATATTGTTTCAATCAATGAAGCACGTGGGATCTGGCACAATTGAAAACTATTTTCGGCAACACAACACGCGTTATTATCTTCGAGTTCCAGATTCCAAATGGCGTTGCAATGCCGAATGACAGATGAACTAGTGTTGGCAGAATCGGGATTCGGAAGATTCGAAGATTCGATCCCTAGACGGATTCCAAAGATTCGAATCACATTTGACGGATTCTAAAGATTCGAATTGCTGTAAACATTCTATTCACTTTCTGCCATTAGTTTTTTTTTCAGGTTAACACGACATTCGGCGCCAAGCAACGAACCGAGTGACAGTGACTTAGCAGTTTTTTTTTTTTTTTTTTTTACCTTTCCTACACGAACCTTTTTTTCTTGATTTTTCTAAACGTTTAAAGTGGCAGTTTTTTAATACGTGAAAACACCTCAAAACGACCCATCCACCTACTATCAACATCCGAGTGAGCCCGGTATAAGGCTGATTCTAGACGTAAAAAGCTAGAAAAATCACAATCAACCGGACGGGCCGTTTCTATATCAAGGATCACAGAAGAAGATGGAGAAATCCACCTTTATAATTAAATGTGATTTTAAAGGCATGCCGAGGCCACCCCCCGAGGAAGTACACGACTTCGTGGAGAAAACCCTAAAACTTAAGGAGGAGGAAGTTTTAACTCTTCACCTCCTAAGACAGGAACCATGGGCCATGATAACGGTTAACAAAATGGAGACCGCGATCGGCGCCGTTGCAATGGGGACCGACGCCACAATAATGGTGGGAGAAAAAACCTATCCGGTAGAAGTCTCTTTAGCTGATGGATCCACAACACTAAAACTAGAAGACGTCTCGAGCGAAGTGACTGAAGAAAAAATTAAGGAAACCCTAAAAGGATACGGTAGGGTTCTCGAAATCACTAAACCAGCCTGGGGAAACCAAAAATATAAATTCCGGACGGCAGAAACAGGAACCATTTTCGTTCGGATGATTATGACAAAACCGGTACCATCAACAATCGAGAAACTGGGGTACATGGGGACCAAAGCTTTTGTGGCTTATAAAGGGCAGACTGAATGTCGGTTCTGTGGCTTACCCATACACAGGTTCAAATCTTGTTCGCAGAACCGTATGGAGAACATGGAAAGCCTAAGTTATGCAAATGCCGCTAGGCTGAAACCACAACAGGCTACAAAACAAACAGTACCAACCAGCACCACTATCGTACAAAAACCAACCATTTTTACAGTACCAAAAACAACCTCAACAAAAAGCGTAAAGAAAAACACTAACACGGAAAACCTCACCACAACAAACCAAGAAACTATTACGCAAAATAACACAGCTAGCAGCCCACAGAAAATAGTATATTTCCCAACAGAATGTAGTGAAATTGAGGTGGTAACAACCGAACAAAACAGCAAAAGGCCCAGACGCGAACCCCAAACACCACAAAACACCAATAAAAAAAACGCATAAGCAACACAACCAAAGGGCCTCAGACCCTTTAATCAATTAAAGGATTCTAGAAGGCACGGGAAAGAGCGACGAACCTCGGTTTTCGGTTAGCTTCAGCGTTTTTGTGCACAAAAACTCTGTAAGCAAAATACCGAAGCAACATGGGAAGGTTTACCATCCTCCAAAGTAATATAACCAGCCTGCCCAAAAACAAGGACGAGCTTCAACGCATTTTATCAGCACAGGACATATCAATCGCATGCATCATGGAGACATGGACAAGTGAAGAGAAAAGAAAACCATCGATACCAAATTATAACCTTGTTTACACACACCGCGAGGACGGATACGGAGGTACATGTATATGCGTTAAAAGGGGATAAGGTTCGTCACAAAAACGGTCACTGATATTTGCCACGAAATACAGTATACAATCATTGAAACTATCAAACCGAAATTAAAAATATACTCAGTCTATGCGGCACCTTCAACAACAATACACAACTTCGAGAAATTACTAGACATAATAATGCAAGACAATCAGAGAAAGACAATAATAACAGCGGACCTCAACTGTCACCACACGGCGTGGGGAAACCCTTGGGATGATAGGAAAGGCAAAACCTTAAGGGAAAAAATTAATGACACAAACTTCCATATCCTACATAACTACGAGGCCACACATATATCAACCGACATAGCTAGGAGAAACACAGCAATAGATTTAACCATCATCACCGAGGATCTCATATGGCAAAGCACGAGGAGGGTCGGCGACCACCACATGGGCTCATCGTGCCACAAAACCATTTTTACGGAGCTTAACGAAATACAAATTGCCCAGGAAAAAATACGTATTAACCAAAGCAAACTATATAAAGAAATTGGAAACTTCTCACCGCAACAAAACGCGACCGTTGGTTTAATTTTCAACAAACTAAACAATATTCTTAAACAATGCAAGTACAAAACGAAACACAAACCAAAGATCTGGTGGAATGTGCACACAGAAAAGGCCTGGAACGATAAGAACAAAGCAAGAAGAATCCTGAGCAACAATAAAACACTAGAAAACGAAATATCAGCAAAAAGAGCCGCAGCAAAATTCCAAATAGAGAAAAAGAAATATAAAACTTCCAAATATGAAGAAGCTATTGGCAAAATCGACGCAGACACAACGACCAAAAAGCTATGGAACATGATACGAAACCTGGAAGGAGTTACACTAAAAAAAACAGAGGATAACATAATCCACAACGACCCAGAAGCTGCCAAGACATTTCTAAATACGCACTTCAAAAAAAACCGCAAGGGGAACAAGCATCCATATCAAGGAATAATTGCAGAAAATATCCTCAACAAAAAAAAGTGGCTAACCATTTTAAACAGGAAGAAAAACACAGCACCAGGTGAAGATAAAATTACATATGGAATGTTGCGAAGCCTAAACAACAAAGCTCAAGAAATACTGATAAAAGAGGCAAACCACATGTGGAAAAGAGGTGTCCTTAAAAAGAAGCTAAAAAACATTAAAGTTGTAGCAATACCTAAACCTGGCAAAGACCCCAGTAACCCGACTAACTACAGACCAATATCGCTGATTCCGACAATTACCAAAGTGATTAACACAGCAGCTTTAGAAATGCTTAACAACACATGTGCACAAAACAACATTATACCAGAAACATCAATGGGGTTCCAAAAACACAAGTCAATCAATCAAGCTGTGAACTACATTACAACAGAAATCGCGAAGAACAAATCACGCCGCAAACTAACGGGTATAATGTTTATCGATCTAACTAACGCATATAACAATGTATGTACTGACAAACTCATAGAGATCATGGAAGTCAACGGAATGCCAATGGAACTCACCAGATGGGTAGCTGCACTACTAAACAATAGAACCATAACTATAACGGTCTGCGAGAAAAAGATTAACAAACTAATATCCGACGGACTTCCTCAGGGAGACGTACTCTCCCCAGCACTTTTTAACATATATACAAAACAGCTACACAAAAAAATAAACAAAAACGGGAAAATAAACCTAATCCAATATGCCGACGATTTCTGCATCATCGAAACGGGAGACAACTTATCAGACCTACAAGGAAAACTACAACAAATAACAAACACCTTTATCGAGGAAATCGAACACCTGGAGCTGAGTATTAACGCTGAAAAAACTAAATATATGCTATTCGGACCAAAAAGCAAAAACCAAAGCCTAAACATAAACATACAAGACAAGCAAATCGAAAAAGTAACAGCCATAAAATACCTAGGAGCCTGGATTGACGGAAAGCTTAACTTTCAAAAACACGTACAAGAAATCACCAACAAAGCACAAAAAAGACTCCACGCCCTAAAACTGATAGCAAATAACAAAAACCATTTAAACCCAAAGAAAACCATAACAGTACATAAGGCAATAATCAGAGGGACCCTAGACCATGGGGCATCATATTACAACAATTGCACGAAAAAACAAAAAGAAATTATAACCCGAGTCATAAACCAGTCCCTCAGGAGAGTATCTGGCTGTACCAAATCTACGCCCATAAATACACTAATGGCCTTGACGGGCGAAACTCCAACAGAGATTAGAGCACATTTCATAACCGCCAAAGAAATTTTTAAAAACATGATGCACTCCAAACTGATCGCAAAACAACTAAGGGACACTGATCTAAACACAAATCGGAAGACGCTATTCATAGGAAAAGTGTACAGAGAGCACATCAACATCATTAACAACCTAGCCGGGATCGTTTTAAATGATTTAGAAAAAAGCACACCCATTCGGAACGAAATAGAAGGATTAAAGAAAGGCGACCATTTACAACAAGAACTAATGAAAAGAATAATATTGGAAGAAACAACCAGCGCAGAAAAAAATCACACGACAATCTACACAGATGGTAGCAAGTCAACAGAAGGGAGCGGCATTGGAATCTTCATGAAAAGCCCAAATCGAACAAACCAACACTACGCTTTCAACATAGAAAACGAGGCCCCAATTTCAACAATCGAATTGATCGCAATAGAAAAATCGCTGGAACTAGCAATAACACAAAACATCTGGAGACCAACCATATACACGGACAGCAAAACAGCATGCCAAATATTACAAAATGCCAAAGAGGAACTATACCTTCAAGATAGATGCCACAGTATTCTCAAAAAATGTGAGCAGATTGAAGCGCAGATAAGATGGATCCCGAGCCATATAGGGATTGCCGGGAATGAAAAGGCAGACACACTAGCCAAAGAAGGAATAACAGCTCCTAACAAAATAACAAACAAGTACAGCTACGAGGATGCTACACATATCGCCAAAATACACATGATACAAAAAGCCAAAGACTGGTACAGAACAACCTGTGCAAACAAAGGGAAAAAATTCGAAAGATTTCAACCAGATTTCGACATCAAGCCATGGTACCACGGCCTACCACTTACAGCACACGAAATCAAAATATCAAACCGTATCTTGGCAGGACATGATACTTCAAATTACTGGCTAGCAAAAATGAACATCATACCTGAAGGGAATTGCGCTATCTGCCAAACCCCAGAAACAGCGGAACATCTGATTTTCTACTGCAAAAAATATGAATCAGAAAGAGCAAATAACAAATACTGCACATTCGATAGACTGGCAAGACACTGGAAGGATAAGTCCGGGGAAACTATAAAAGGAATAATCAACTCCATGGATAGTAATAACATAAAAATCTAATGCAGGATGCATGAAACCTTTTTCGGAACACTACTCAAACAGAGCACAATTCAAACGGGCGAGCGCTGAATCTTTCCAATAGCTTGTATAAACATAGACAGACACAATATACACAACCAAGCGATATGACTCTACTGTCAAAGCTTTCAAAGAGCAAGTAAGCCTCTGAATGTGAAAGGGTGACCTGTCACAGGAAGATACAATCTAGCTCGCAAAACCGAAGAAGAAGAAGAAGCCATTAGTTTTTGCACTGGTATGCACTTTCGAAAAATAAACACTTCATACAAATCGAAAATGTATTCTCCATTAAAATTTGTTAAACTTCAATTTGTTATACATTCATATATGTATGTAATAAAATATAATATCTATAAAAGACATGTAAACACTTTCAATAGACTAAACTGAACCCAATGTGATGGAATGGTCTAGGCTTGAGTTATAAATAGTTGCAATATCGTTCCAATGCCTCCCTTTTCGTGCAGGCCAAAGAAGCCACTTTGCCACAATTTTCCAAATCTCGGTGCAAATTTGACCACCAACGCCGTAGTATATCGACGGACGGGATACAAATCCTGATCTTACGGTAGGTGATCACATTTGATACTCTTTTCCTTCTTCCTCGGATGGGAAATGTGATAGAAGGGATCGTTCGACGGTCCAATTGGCGGATATGTCCACGTACTACGATGGCCATAATACTTCGCAGATCTCGTACCGAAGGCCGTTTCTTCATTTGACGATCATTATTGGTGTTTGCTAGGTTTCTACACTTCACGGGCAGTTGCAGAAATTCGAGTGAAAATACTTTCGAAGCTTAAGTACAGTTTGTTGCACCATGAAAAACGGGATGGTGATTGCGTAGGAAAGTAGCATTGGCGTTACAAATATCATCTCAGCTTGGACGAAATATTTTCTCACAAAATACTGTACAGCTGCTATCGTGAATGCTTATCGAGGTGAGGATTTCCTGTTTTGCAATAAAAAGGTTCCCAACAAACCGTCCGGGATTAACTTGTTAGTTATAGTTGTAGTTTGCTCTAGCTTTAAGTATGCACACAAATCAACACGTTCTGAGGTGAAAAAAGACATTACCATTTTCCAATCCCGTGATCTAACTCGTCTTGTTCGTACGCGATTACAATGCGAAATGAGAGCTACCTTAGTTACGGAATTCGATATTTTCCGACCAAACAAGAGATTAAAGCGCCTTTTGTGAGGTATTATTTGCATGCTAGCTACTATCTTGTTTTTCTCAGTCCAATCAATAACAGTTCGTTTACAACAGCATCCATTCGAAGTCTACATATTCTAAATGATGGTGTGAGTTTGCGAGGGATTCTTTTAGGTGACATCTGAAGCTAAGATTGCCTGTCGTTGAGCTGCTCGAAACATTCGGGTAACGCATACTCATAATACATAAACTTACCATACACTCACGAAAATGTTCAAACGGTCATTTTTGTTTTAAAACAGAATGGACAATGCATCTGTTTTCAACGAAGCGTGAACAATGCAGATATACATCCTGGCCATTCGTTTCTCAAGTACACATAGTTTGACGAACGAAAAAATTAGGTTTTAATAACATGATTCAACAAGACATAAATAAGCTTAGTGAAACAGATTATATCGAGGAATCGCAAAGGACTAACCAAGTTGAAATTTTTGTTCAACATTTAGAAACAAGCGTCTTGTTACCAAGATTTGAGCTTCAAATCGTGTACAAAGCAATCACAGTAACCACAATCAACTTTCGTAGCTAGCGGCAATAGTAAATGAACTGTTCCTTTCCACTCAATTATCTTGTAATCTAGTTACAAAAGCACACACACGCATTAGAATGCACGGAACTAACATTATAAGCTTGTTTTATATCATAACAATGAATGTGTGCACCATTTCCCGTCACAAACTTAATTCACACACCGTTCTCCACTAGCACTTTTCCCGGCTTTGCACGGCTTTGCGGATGAAATTGAGCGGAAACCAAAGGTGACTTCTTTGACATCTGGCAAGCTGTCGCTCAATTCTTTTGAATAATAATAAATACACACATTGCATATATATGAGAACGAAAAGCCAATGGGCAAAATAACTAAGTGATGCCTCATTGTTTTGCTCGGTTTAAGCACAATTGTAGGAGTGTTGGCGTGCCTTAAAGTGAAACGCCAGTTAGAAGAAACAATCGCGCGGAATAAAATGTATGCTACTACCTATATGAAAAAGTACACAACTGATGCAGAGGTGCATACCAAAATTTGGGGAATGATTCATAAGTGCATAGCCGGTTACGGATTGGAAGAATCGTCAAAAATTACAAAATTATAGCGTGTTCAAAAGGGCGGTCAAAAAGATCACAAAGATGCATTCGGGCAACATTTAAAAGCAAATTAAGTTCAAGTAAAACGACAAAAAAGTCGTTGCACTGCTGAATTTGGAAAAAATCAATGCAACTTTCATCAGCTCTAACAATTGGCGCTAATGCCGTTTTACCTAACGTTCGACTTGCCAATTTTCAACTCAGCAGCATAATGTGTAATTTGTGCACTAATTTACTTGCATACTGCGAATCTAACTAGTGGGTATATTTACAGAGCCCCCTGAAATGAAAGCTGCTGAATGTCGAAAAAAAAGGTTCATGTTTCATCTCAGTACGGCGATACTATACAATTGCAATTCGAAGCAAATCAAGCAACGGGATATTAAACTAGATCATAATTTTGGATAAATCCAGATGGCGGTCTCGAATAAGTTGACAATGATGAAAAATTTCCTATGTCTCAGCAAATAAAAGCGAATTAAGTGCATCATTGTTATAATAGCAACTTGAACAGGCGTTAAATACATGTTAACATCATACGAGTAATGTTCGACAAAACCATAGTCAAATGTTTATCAGCGTATCAAAGATTGATAAAAAAATAGAAAAAACAAATCTCACTCACCGTTTGTTTTCGCGATATTTGTTTTCATCGCTCCATGCGATATTTGTTTTGTTCATCCATGAACCTAAACATAACTGCATCACACTGACGGAAAATAAACACTTGTCCACGTTATACAGTTAAATAATCTAGAAAATAGAAATTCCTAACCTTTATTAAGATATACTAGTATACAATATGACTGTATAATACTTACATCACATTTCAGCACTGAAATACCTTATCATAAGGTAGGACAAAATAAACTGCCCAGAGAAACAAAACGTAGAAAATCCATATGAAAACCTATAAGCAAAAGTAAGATCACTATACCAATATCACATCAAACCAATAAAAAACCAGAAGCTGAAACAGAAAAAAAAACAAGTTTTGTTAGTATTTGTATTTAGAAGGCGATTTAAAAAAGGGAATAGGCGGATATGAACCATCAACTAGTTCGATCCTTTTACTGTAACAACCCTTTTTAGTCAGTAAGTCTGTGCTTGATCTAGATTTCAGATAACCTAATTATTCTACATCTTATAGCTGAGTAATACTGCAGCTTAGCAACTAATTCACAAATCACGGTTAAAAAACTCTGAAACAAAGACAAACAATTGAAATGATGAAACCTTAAGACAAATGAAACCAAAATTTATCATAGTTTTATTTAGGAAGTTTTATCACAGCTGATACAAAGCAAAAACTGGTTAATTAGGCTTCAGAAAAAAAAATCAGACGGGCAAACATGGTGTACATGAAATACTTTTCTTTTGATATTATCAAAACTTTTTAACTTTTCTGCGGATATTATGCGCGTCGCATGGAAGTGAAACTAGGAAAACAAATCGCTCATAAAATATGACCTTTGTAACGAATCAGGCTAGTCACTTATCTAAGCACTTCAATGACAATTCAAACTTGCAAACTTAATCTCGGAAGCAGCAGAGTGCAACCATGCATGTTCTCTACAAGCTCTACGAATTGACCGTACAAAGTAAGAATTTTCTTTGTCTTGATTACCCGCTGCTTTCCGATGCTTATACAATGATTAAAATTTACATACTGCTTTGAAAAGCACACTGACCATAATGAATGAATTTTCACTCTTCATTACTTTTCCAAATTTTCATTCCCTTTGATTTTCGCTGCTGCTACATGATTGAAGTGTTGCAAAAAGCATCAAGCCGTTCTATAATCGCGTAATACTTATGAAGTTCTTAATAGTTCTTTCATTTAACATCCTTACTAACGAACCGGGGTTCATTAGATTTGAAAAAAGAAATATTCTTGCAAAAATTAAATTTGTAATCCATTTTGGAGCAAATATTAAATTCCATGTGAATGAACCAAATTTAAAGTTAAACGATAAAAATTTAAAACAAAGAAAGTTATGTCTTTAAAATGCTTCACGATTTCTGCGTTTATCGTTTAATGATTGAAATGATGTTCATACGAGAGTTCAGATTCTTGATCAAATCATCTATGTCACTAAAATGCTTTACGATTTCTGTGTTTAACGTTTAATTATAGAAATGATTTTCATACGAAATAGTTCAGATTCTTCATCACAGTACACCTTTGCTTTAACCTTCGTGTCGCGCAAAGCATCGATCAAAATGCTGCTTGCTATCGTTTCTTTGGTAAGAAATTAAATGTCTAAAAAATACAGATAAGAACGAAAAATCATTCCATAAAGTATACCGTCAGGTTAAAGAATCTGAATGAGCCCTGGGGGGTATCGGCGCTTGGGCCACGATTTGTCAAGCTGGGAGAAGAGTCCCAAGTTTATCAAAAAGAATTGATTTTCACAGTCCGCAGTTAGCTTGTTAGCCTTCGTAATTTACCAAACATCCATAGTTATGTTCGGACTCTCCTAAGTATTCGTTCCGATCCAACTGGCCGTACTCTTGGCACTCCCGCATCATGTTGGGGAAAGCAGCCTCGGAATTGGCCAAGATTGCTCCAACCTGATGGCTGGTGGCAAACTCGGACGCTTCCACTATGACGAGCTCTTGTTCCTCGTGCTATTGAATGTCCGACCGGAGGGAAGCTTTATCGAACTAAAATAGCAAGCGACTCGTATTACCACGATGCATACCTTTAATTTTGTTTCACTTAAACAACATTCGTTCATGAAAGGGCCAGTTGTCCATTGGTTCTCAAGAAAACACGCATGGATCGTCCGCCAATGCCCTCTTCGCATTCATGGTAGAACTGTGAATTCCGCGTAAATCATTTGTAGTATCAACCAAGTAAGGTTAGCCGCATCGATCAACGATCTTACCTCGCTTCCATGTATTTCACGTTCACAACGTCAGGGTTACACCTGGTACGTTGGTCCGAATGTTTGCAGCCACTATATTGTTTCAATCAATGAAGCACGTGGGATCTGGCACAATTGAAAACTATTTTCGGCAACACAACACGCGTTATTATCTTCGAGTTCCAGATTCCAAATGGCGTTGCAATGCCGAATGACAGATGAACTAGTGTTGGCAGAATCGGGATTCGGAAGATTCGAAGATTCGATCCCTAGACGGATTCCAAAGATTCGAATCACATTTGACGGATTCTAAAGATTCGAATTGCTGTAAACATTCTATTCACTTTCTGCCATTAGTTTTTGCACTGGTATGCACTTTCGAAAAATAAACACTTCATACAAATCGAAAATGTATTCTCCATTAAAATTTGTTAAACTTCAATTTGTTATACATTCATATATGTATGTAATAAAATATAATATCTATAAAAGACATGTAAACACTTTCAATAGACTAAACTGAACCCAATGTGATGGAATGGTCTAGGCTTGAGTTATAAATAGTTGCAATATCGTTCCAATGCCTCCCTTTTCGTGCAGGCCAAAGAAGCCACTTTGCCACAATTTTCCAAATCTCGGTGCAAATTTGACCACCAACGCCGTAGTATATCGACGGACGGGATACAAATCCTGATCTTACGGTAGGTGATCACATTTGATACTCTTTTCCTTCTTCCTCGGATGGGAAATGTGATAGAAGGGATCGTTCGACGGTCCAATTGGCGGATATGTCCACGTACTACGATGGCCATAATACTTCGCAGATCTCGTACCGAAGGCCGTTTCTTCATTTGACGATCATTATTGGTGTTTGCTAGGTTTCTACACTTCACGGGCAGTTGCAGAAATTCGAGTGAAAATACTTTCGAAGCTTAAGTACAGTTTGTTGCACCATGAAAAACGGGATGGTGATTGCGTAGGAAAGTAGCATTGGCGTTACAAATATCATCTCAGCTTGGACGAAATATTTTCTCACAAAATACTGTACAGCTGCTATCGTGAATGCTTATCGAGGTGAGGATTTCCTGTTTTGCAATAAAAAGGTTCCCAACAAACCGTCCGGGATTAACTTGTTAGTTATAGTTGTAGTTTGCTCTAGCTTTAAGTATGCACACAAATCAACACGTTCTGAGGTGAAAAAAGACATTACCATTTTCCAATCCCGTGATCTAACTCGTCTTGTTCGTACGCGATTACAATGCGAAATGAGAGCTACCTTAGTTACGGAATTCGATATTTTCCGACCAAACAAGAGATTAAAGCGCCTTTTGTGAGGTATTATTTGCATGCTAGCTACTATCTTGTTTTTCTCAGTCCAATCAATAACAGTTCGTTTACAACAGCATCCATTCGAAGTCTACATATTCTAAATGATGGTGTGAGTTTGCGAGGGATTCTTTTAGGTGACATCTGAAGCTAAGATTGCCTGTCGTTGAGCTGCTCGAAACATTCGGGTAACGCATACTCATAATACATAAACTTACCATACACTCACGAAAATCTGGCCATTCGTTTCTCAAGTACACATAGTTTGACGAACGAAAAAATTAGGTTTTAATAACATGATTCAACAAGACATAAATAAGCTTAGTGAAACAGATTATATCGAGGAATCGCAAAGGACTAACCAAGTTGAAATTTTTGTTCAACATTTAGAAACAAGCGTCTTGTTACCAAGATTTGAGCTTCAAATCGTGTACAAAGCAATCACAGTAACCACAATCAACTTTCGTAGCTAGCGGCAATAGTAAATGAACTGTTCCTTTCCACTCAATTATCTTGTAATCTAGTTACAAAAGCACACACACGCATTAGAATGCACGGAACTAACATTATAAGCTTGTTTTATATCATAACAATGAATGTGTGCACCATTTCCCGTCACAAACTTAATTCACACACCGTTCTCCACTAGCACTTTTCCCGGCTTTGCACGGCTTTGCGGATGAAATTGAGCGGAAACCAAAGGTGACTTCTTTGACATCTGGCAAGCTGTCGCTCAATTCTTTTGAATAATAATAAATACACACATTGCATATATATGAGAACGAAAAGCCAATGGGCAAAATAACTAAGTGATGCCTCATTGTTTTGCTCGGTTTAAGCACAATTGTAGGAGTGTTGGCGTGCCTTAAAGTGAAACGCCAGTTAGAAGAAACAATCGCGCGGAATAAAATGTATGCTACTACCTATATGAAAAAGTACACAACTGATGCAGAGGTGCATACCAAAATTTGGGGAATGATTCATAAGTGCATAGCCGGTTACGGATTGGAAGAATCGTCAAAAATTACAAAATTATAGCGTGTTCAAAAGGGCGGTCAAAAAGATCACAAAGATGCATTCGGGCAACATTTAAAAGCAAATTAAGTTCAAGTAAAACGACAAAAAAGTCGTTGCACTGCTGAATTTGGAAAAAATCAATGCAACTTTCATCAGCTCTAACAATTGGCGCTAATGCCGTTTTACCTAACGTTCGACTTGCCAATTTTCAACTCAGCAGCATAATGTGTAATTTGTGCACTAATTTACTTGCATACTGCGAATCTAACTAGTGGGTATATTTACAGAGCCCCCTGAAATGAAAGCTGCTGAATGTCGAAAAAAAAAAGGTTCATGTTTCATCTCAGTACGGCGATACTATACAATTGCAATTCGAAGCAAATCAAGCAACGGGATATTAAACTAGATCATAATTTTGGATAAATCCAGATGGCGGTCTCGAATAAGTTGACAATGATGAAAAATTTCCTATGTCTCAGCAAATAAAAGCGAATTAAGTGCATCATTGTTATAATAGCAACTTGAACAGGCGTTAAATACATGTTAACATCATACGAGTAATGTTCGACAAAACCATAGTCAAATGTTTATCAGCGTATCAAAGATTGATAAAAAAATAGAAAAAACAAATCTCACTCACCGTTTGTTTTCGCGATATTTGTTTTCATCGCTCCATGCGATATTTGTTTTGTTCATCCATGAACCTAAACATAACTGCATCACACTGACGGAAAATAAACACTTGTCCACGTTATACAGTTAAATAATCTAGAAAATAGAAATTCCTAACCTTTATTAAGATATACTAGTATACAATATGACTGTATAATACTTACATCACATTTCAGCACTGAAATACCTTATCATAAGGTAGGACAAAATAAACTGCCCAGAGAAACAAAACGTAGAAAATCCATATGAAAACCTATAAGCAAAAGTAAGATCACTAGACCAATATCACATCAAACCAATAAAAAACCAGAAGCTGAAACAGAAAAAAAAAACAAGTTTTGTTAGTATTTGTATTTAGAAGGCGATTTAAAAAAGGGAATAGGCGGATATGAACCATCAACTAGTTCGATCCTTTTACTGTAACAACCCTTTTTAGTCAGTAAGTCTGTGCTTGATCTAGATTTCAGATAACCTAATTATTCTGCATCTTATAGCTGAGTAATACTGCAGCTTAGCAACTAATTCACAAATCACGGTTAAAAAACTCTGAAACAAAGACAAACAATTGAAATGATGAAACCTTAAGACAAATGAAACCAAAATTTATCATAGTTTTATTTAGGAAGTTTTATCACAGCTGATACAAATCAAAAACTGGTTAATTAGGCTTCAGAAAAAAAAATCAGACGGGCAAACATGGTGTACATGAAATACTTTTCTTTTGATATTATCAAAACTTTTTAACTTTTCTGCGGATATTATGCGCGTCGCATGGAAGTGAAACTAGGAAAACAAATCGCTCATAAAATATGACCTTTGTAACGAATCAGGCTAGTCACTTATCTAAGCACTTCAATGACAATTCAAACTTGCAAACTTAATCTCGGAAGCAGCAGAGTGCAACCATGCATGTTCTCTACAAGCTCTACGAATTGACCGTACAAAGTAATAATTTTCTTTGTCTTGATTACCCGCTGCTTTCCGATGCTTATACAATGATTAAAATTTACATACTGCTTTGAAAAGCACACTGACCATAATGAATGAATTTTCACTCTTCATTACTTTTCCAAATTTTCATTCCCTTTGATTTTCGCTGCTGCTACATGATTGAAGTGTTGCAAAAAGCATCAAGCCGTTCTATAATCGCGTAATACTTATGAAGTTCTTAATAGTTCTTTCATTTAACATCCTTACTAACGAACCGGGGTTCATTAGATTTGAAAAAAGAAATATTCTTGCAAAAATTAAATTTGTAATCCATTTTGGAGCAAATATTAAATTCCATGTGAATGAACCAAATTTAAAGTTAAACGATAAAAATTTAAAACAAAGAAAGTTATGTCTTTAAAATGCTTCACGATTTCTGCGTTTATCGTTTAATGATTGAAATGATGTTCATACGAGAGTTCAGATTCTTGATCAAATCATCTATGTCACTAAAATGCTTTACGATTTCTGTGTTTAACGTTTATTTATAGAAATGATTTTCATACGAAATAGTTCAGATTCTTCATCACAATACACCTTTGCTTTAACCTTCGTGTCGCGCAAAGCATCGATCAAAATGCTGCTTGCTATCGTTTCTTTGGTAAGAAATTAAATGTCTAAAAAATACAGATAAGAACGAAAAATCATTCCATAAAGTATACCGTCAGGTTAAAGAATCTGAATGAGCCCTGGGGGGTATCGGCGCTTGGGCCACGATTTGTCAAGCTGGGAGAAGAGTCCCAAGTTTATCAAAAAGAATTGATTTTCACAGTCCGCAGTTAGCTTGACCGCCCGGATCCAGACGCCTTCGTAGTTTACCAAACATCCATAGTTATGTTCGGACTCTCCTAAGTATTCGTTCCGATCCAACTGGCCGTACTCTTGGCACTCCCGCATCATGTTGGGGAAAGCAGCCTCGGAATTGGCCAAGATTGCTCCAACCTGATGGCTGGTGGCAAACTCGGACGCTTCCACTATGACGAGCTCTTGTTCCTCGTGCTTTTGAATGTCCGACCGGAGGGAAGCTTTATCGAACTAAAATAGCAAGCGACTCGTATTACCACGATGCATACCTTTAATTTTGTTTCACTTAAACAACATTCGTTCATGAAAGGGCCAGTTGTCCATTGGTTCTCAAGAAAACACGCATGGATCGTCCGCCAATGCCCTCTTCGCATTCATGGTAGAACTGTGAATTCCGCGTAAATCATTTGTAGTATCAACCAAGTAAGGTTAGCCGCATCGATCAACGATATTACCTCGCTTCCATGTATTTCACGTTCACAACGTCAGGGTTACACCTGGTACGTTGGTCCGAATGTTTGCAGCCACTATATTGTTTCAATCAATGAAGCACGTGGGATCTGGCACAATTGAAAACTATTTTCGGCAACACAACACGCGTTATTATCTTCGAGTTCCAGATTCCAAATGGCGTTGCAATGCCGAATGACAGATGAACTAGTGTTGGCAGAATCGGGATTCGGAAGATTCGAAGATTCGATCTCTAGACGGATTCCAAAGATTCGAATCCCATTTGACGGATTCTAAAGATTCGAATCCCGTCTGACAGATTCTAAAGATTGGGATCCCATTTGAGGGATTCTAACCGCGTGACTACATTAGGCGTACCATACCAAAAACTTGATACGGTCTAGCTCAAGGTGGGTCCTAAGGGAGGTGAGCTCAAAGGCCTGGTCGTGGCAGCCATTTTGAAATTAATTTTTGACAACCGTTCCTGGTTTTATTTACCAACAAAAGGATTACGACGCGTTAGCAAGCTGCTGGTTCCAGTTGATACGGTTACCGGAAGACTCTGCCCTCATTAGCCACAAATTTACTGAGGACACAGTTCCATCTACGATATATTGCAAAGTCATCTAGTAAATGAGGTTGGACGAGATGGGTAAAGCGGTTTGGTCATCCAAAGGCACATATGTTAACACTTTGTTGCTACAATGCTACACGAAACGTGTTTGTTAAAACGACAGTATCTTTTTCATATCGCATTTTTTCACATTCCATGAGTTAGTTTTGCAAAAAACAGCTGAACAGGATAAATACGGCATTCTTACGCTATCGGAAAGAACTTTGGAAACAACAACTGGCAAATTGTAAACATAAACAAAACCCGGAACGATTGTCAAATTTTTCCTTTATTTTTCCAAAAAAAGCAAGGCGATTTGTTCGGGATGAACCCACCTGGATAGTATTCACTTTGGGTATGGTACGCTTCATAAAGTCACGCCATGAAAAGAATTGAGCAACAGTTTGACAGATGTCACATAAGACTACCCAAGAAGAAAAAACCCTGCTATTTGAGGTGTTTTTGACCACTAAGTTGAGTTCGAACTAATGGTCACACCCAAGATGATTAAATACTGAATAGGTGACTTTTTTGGAGGTATTTTTTTAGAAAATGGCGACCATGACTTTTGACAGTTTGGTGATAAACAGCATAGAATGTAAACAACTATGCGAGTAAAGAGAAGGTACGTGACCGTCCGTCCACACGGCGCTGCGACAATTCTGCGACCAGGGTTTCTGCGACCGATTTGTGCTCACCGGAAGTGTCAAAGTAATCAAAAGTAGCCCAAGTCGGCCATCTTGCATGTCAAAAGTGTCGCAGAAACTCCCGCCGGCACTGGGTCGCAGCGTTGGACAATCTGTGCAACGTTTTCGTCGCAACTTTCTGCGACATTACAAAAAGACCGTTATTCGTATGTAAAAATGCTCATTGTCATGGTTTGTTCGACGAGAAGGAGTTTTGATATAGTAAATAAATATACTGGCGTACTAATTCATGTTTTTAATGCTTTTTTTTATTTAACTATTGTGTTAAAATGAAAGAATGTAAATAATAATTTTAATGTAAATGCATATAGCATATTTTTATTATTCTAGAAAGTCAACAGCATTAAAGTAAAAACAAGTAACGCCGGTTTGTTCGACGAGAAGAAGTTTTAATATAGTAAATAAATACACTGACGTATTAATTCATGTTTTGAATCCGTTTTTTAATTCAACTATTGTATTAAAATGTATGAATGTAAATAATAACTTTAATGTAAATGCGCCCTATAGCATATTTTGGGGAATCATTACATGGGTAAGCATTTTAGAAAATCAAAAACATCAATGTAAAAACAAGTAAACGTTAAAAGCGTAGTTTTGGAAGCGCTTAAGTATTGTTCAAACTTTTCGATATGTCCGTTATCCGTATCCTTTTTAGCTCGACTAGAAAGAGTTTTATTCTGGAGTTTATTTTTTTGTTCACAAATAACATAAAAACAGACGTAATAAAAACGATGCACAAGTCGATGATCAAAAGCACTTCTATCGACTTAAACGTTGGTTGTGTTCAATTTTCTCGGAACGCGATTGTCAAGTCCGTGTGCGCGTGCAAAATCTGTTGAAACGTTGTTTACTACGTGCGTTCATTGAAGGTGAAATATTAAAGTTTATTACAGAGTTTAACCATGTCAAAGAAGCAAAAGGTATGTATAGTGACGAGTGTGTTGTGAAGACCATAAACCATCAAAAAACTTCAATCATTTCATCAGTAAATGGCTCTCGTTCTGTAGAAGTTCACGAAGATCATGCATAGAGTTGTAGTGGCTTCACAGTAGAACTCAGACTATCGACTTGAGCAATGAGAAATCTCTACATTTCATAAGTCTCGTTGAATTGTACGGGTGCTTGTGGAATAGGAAGCATCGAAATTATAAAAATAAAAATAGGCAGGCAGATGCATGGGAAGATATCAGCGAAGCAATGGGGGTTTCAACATTCCTATTGCAAAAAATATGGGAATCGTTGAACAGTTCATACCGGCACTTTAAACCCATATATTCGAAAACCCAAAAAACCGGATCTGGTAAATTAATTTAGTTATAACAACATTTTATAAAACTATTATAAACCAACATTACTCATTAATGTTTCAGGGGCTGATGAACAGACGAAGAGTCTATGGCACGCCTATGAGGCAATGAGTTTCTTGTCGGCCGTGACAGAATGTGGCGATACGGAGGATACGGTGAGTTATATTTCAAGTTCAAACATTCTGCTGTGTACTATATCGGGAGTCCAAACTCGTATCGCGGCACTTTGACTCTTTGTAGAATAGAAGAACTAAAAGTATAAACTATGTTCTTGATGAAAGCAATAGTTTATTATTTTCTGCTAACATTAAAATTAATCTAGGATTGCGTTTGAAAAGCTAACTAGTAGCTAGATAGTTTGCTAGATGCATACGTATTTGTATAAGGTGGTCACTTGCCCTGACGCTTATACCACGCAGATCTTGCCATGCTTGTGCACTGCCTGAAGGGTCGTTTATCAATATTAAGTCGGCGTCAAAGGGTTCGGTGGTTCTTTGCCGTCTTATAAAGTTATGCATATAAATACATGCCAGCACAATCTTCCGTGCTATTGCGGGTTCCAATTTTATAGGTTTTCTTAGCACCCTGAACCTGCCACTTAATATGCCAAACGCCTGTTCTACAGGACGTCTGGCTCGGGAATGACGGTCGTTAAATTGCCTTTCGATCGATCCCCGTTGCGTCACACCACCGAACGATTTCAGGCAATACTTTGTAAGGGCAAATCCACTGTCTCCCAGCAGCATGTATGGTACTTGGACCCTTGATGTTTCGTCCAATACAGCTGGCTCAGGGATGTTCAGTTTGTTATGCTCTAGCAAAGGATATAACCTAGAGTGCCGAAACACACCTCCATCTGATATGCGACCTTTACAGCCAACGTCTGCGCATAAAAAGGTGTAATCTGCATCCACTACGGCCAAAAAAACGATGCTGGAGAATTTTTTGTAATTGAAATAATCCGTACCACTGTGTTTTGGAGTTGTAATTGCAACATGCTTTCCGTCTATAGCTCCAATTACATGTGGAAAATCGAATTTCGCTTCAAATTTTCGTGACACTTCGAGCCACTGTTCCCTGCTGGTTGGAAGCTGAAATAAACAATAATTAAAAACTTTTTTCAATATTATATTTTCATCCTTCTTTATTTTTTAGATGTACGTGGATCAATCTGAATCTGAGGAATATCTGGATGTTGAATACCTTCAGGACATTGATGCTGCTGGGTTTCCTGAAGATCAAGCTGCATCAACGCCTCCAGGACCATCAGGGCGTAGACGGCAGTTCACTCCAACCCCCGGGCCGTCTTCTAGCCCATCAAGACGCACTTCCACCAGGCGTTTACCTACACGCCCCCAGCCAAGCACTCCACCAGTGACAAGGGCTCGGAATAATAAGCGTCGGTGGCATGAGGCCAACCTTTCCTACAACGAGGAAGTTTTGGAAACATTGCGTGTTGTGTCTCATGCCACAAACGAACTTATTAAAACAACAACTACAACCAGCCCCAATGCACAATACGGTGTTAGTGTAGGTCAGCGGTTGGCCTTACTGGACGAAGAATTATGCGAAGAGACTAGGTATAAGATTAATCAATTGTTGAATGAGGCAGAGCGCAAATTTTTTTTAAAAAGTACGGTAGATATCCTTAAGTTTACATTAGTAGGGTAGGGTAGGGCTTATCATTAGTAGATAATTAGGACTAGGTTATTATTTCCTTAATTTTCGTTTAGTTTGTTAAGGGCTTTTAGGTTTAATTTTGAATTTACCTTCACATATCCTTAAGTTTACATTAGCAGGGTAGGGTAGGGTAGGGTAGGGCTTATCATTAGTAGATAATTAGAACTAGGTTATCATTTCCTTAATTTTCGTTTAGTTTGTTAAGGGCTTTTAGGTTTAATTTTGAATTTACCTTCACATATTCCCGAAGTATTTGAATTAGCTGGTGACATACTTCTGGGATAAATTTGGAGATGCACTGCTTCGATATCTACAGGTGAAAAATCTCGTGAGCTTCAATTGTCACGATTGTTAATTATTGCTTTTCTATTCATACCCGGTAAGCGTATTCCAAACTCTTGTAATCATCTCCAGAAGCAAGATACCTTAGTGTAACAATCAGTTTGTCTTTCGCCGTTACGGAAAGGCGCATGTTGGTGTCCTGCCTCCGGATACTGGGTGCTATCAAGCTATATAGGTACCGGAAATCCTCCCGCGATATCCTCATAAAGTTGATAACTGTTCCATCCAGCTCCTCCTCGAGAATACTACCCAACAGCCGGCTGGCATTTTCATCCCGCTCCATCAGCATTGGCCGCATCCACAACCGTTGGCGACGCTGACGCTGTTGTAGTAGATGTAACCTCATAAAAGAAGCCCAGGCTTGCGTCCAACTTAGCATTATCTCTGGATCGCACATTGCAAAATTTTTAACCCACTCCTAAAACTCAAAACAAAATAGCACAACACTGTTTGTTTTGTTTTTGTATTGCACTCCACCCTACCAGCACAACCAACGTTTAAGTCGATAGAAGTGCTTTTGATCATCGACTTGTGCATCGTTTTTATTACGTCTGTTTTTATGTTATTTGTGAACAAAAAAATAAACTCCAGAATAATACTCTTTCTAGTCGAGCTAAAAAGGATACGGATAACGGACATATCGAAAAGTTTGAACAATACTTAAGCGCTTCCAAAACTACGCTTTTAACGTTTACTTGTTTTTACATTGATGTTTTTGATTTTCTAAAATGCTTACCCATGTAATGATTCCCCAAAATATGCTATAGGGCGAATTTACATTAGTTATTATTTACATTCATACATTTTAATACAATAGTTGAATTAAAAAACGGATTCAAAACATGAATTAATACGTCAGTATATTTATTTACTATATTAAAACTTCTTCTCGTCGAACAAACCGGCGTTACTTGTTTTTACTTTAATGCTGTTGACTTTCTAGAATAATAAAAATATGCTATATGCATTTACATTAAAATTATTATTTACATTCTTTCATTTTAACACAATAGTTAAATAAAAAAAAGCATTAAAAACATGAATTAGTACGCCAGTATATTTATTTACTATATCAAAACTCCTTCTCGTCGAACAAACCATGACAATGAGCATTTTTACATACGAATAACGGTCTTTTTGTAATGTCGCAGAAAGTTGCGACGAAAACGTTGCCCAGATTGTCCAACGCTGCGACCCAGTGCCGGCGGGAGTTTCTGCGACACTTTTGACATGCAAGATGGCCGACTTGGGTTACTTTTGATTACTTTGACACTTCCGGTGAGCACAAATCGGTCGCAGAAACCCTGGTCGCAGAATTGTCGCAGCGCCGTGTGGACGGACGGTCACGTACCTTCTCTTTACTCGCATAGTTGTTTACATTCTATGCTGTTTATCACCAAACTGTCAAAAGTCATGGTCGCCATTTTCTAAAAAAATACCTCCAAAAAAGTCACCTATTCAGTATTTAATCATCTTGGGTGTGACCATTAGTTCGAACTCAACTTAGAGGTCAAAAACACCTCAAATAGCAGGGTTTTTTCTTCTTGGGTAGTCTTATGTGACATCTGTCAAACTGTTGCTCAATTCTTTTCATGGCGTGACTTTATGAAGCGTACCATACCCAAAGTGAATACTATCCAGGTGGGTTCATCCCGAACAAATCGCCTTGCTTTTTTTGGAAAAATAAAGGAAAAATTTGACAATCGTTCCGGGTTTTGTTTATGTTTACAATTTGCCAGTTGTTGTTTCCAAAGTTCTTTCCGATAGCGTAAGAATGCCGTATTTATCCTGTTCAGCTGTTTTTTGCAAAACTAACTCATGGAATGTGACAAAATGCGATATGAAAAAGATACTGTCGTTTTAACAAACACGTTTCGTGTAGCATTGTAGCAACAAAGTGTTAACATATGTGCCTTTGGATGACCAAACCGCTTTACCCATCTCGTCCAACCTCATTTACTAGATGACTTTGCAATATATCGTAGATGGAACTGTGTCCTCAGTAAATTTGTGGCTAATGAGGGCAGAGTCTTCCGGTAACCGTATCAACTGGAACCAGCAGCTTGCTAACGCGTCGTAATCCTTTTGTTGGTAAATAAAACCAGGAACGGTTGTCAAAAATTAATTTCAAAATGGCTGCCACGACCAGGCCTTTGAGCTCACCTCCCTTAGGACCCACCTTGAGCTAGACCGTATCAAGTTTTTGGTATGGTACGCCTAATGTAGTCACGCGGTTAGAATCCCTCAAATGGGATCCCAATCTTTAGAATCTGTCAGACGGGATTCGAATCTTTAGAATCCGTCAAATGTGATTCGAATCTTTGGAATCCGTCTAGGGATCGAATCTTCGAATCTTCCGAATCCCGATTCTGCCAACACTAGTTCATCTGTCATTCGGCATTGCAACGCCATTTGGAATCTGGAACTCGAAGATAATAACGCGTGTTGTGTTGCCGAAAATAGTTTTCAATTGTGCCAGATCCCACGTGCTTCATTGATTGAAACAATATAGTGGCTGCAAACATTCGGACCAACGTACCAGGTGTAACCCTGACGTTGTGAACGTGAAATACATGGAAGCGAGGTAAGATCGTTGATCGATGCGGCTAACCTTACTTGGTTGATACTACAAATGATTTACGCGGAATTCACAGTTCTACCATGAATGCGAAGAGGGCATTGGCGGACGATCCATGCGTGTTTTCTTGAGAACCAATGGACAACTGGCCCTTTCATGAACGAATGTTGTTTAAGTGAAACAAAATTAAAGGTATGCATCGTGGTAATACGAGTCGCTTGCTATTTTAGTTCGATAAAGCTTCCCTCCGGTCGGACATTCAATAGCACGAGGAACAAGAGCTCGTCATAGTGGAAGCGTCCGAGTTTGCCACCAGCCATCAGGTTGGAGCAATCTTGGTCAATTCCGAGGCTGCTTTCCCCAACATGATGCGGGAGTGCCAAGAGTACGGCCAGTTGGATCGGAACGAATACTTAGGAGAGTCCGAACATAACTATGGATGTTTGGTAAATTACGAAGGCGTCTGGATCCGGGCGGTCAAGCTAACTGCGGACTGTGAAAATCAATTCTTTTTGATAAACTTGGGACTCTTCTCCCAGCTTGACAAATCGTGGCCCAAGCGCCGATACCCCCCAGGGCTCATTCAGATTCTTTAACCTGACGGTATACTTTATGGAATGATTTTTCGTTCTTATCTGTATTTTTTAGACATTTAATTTCTTACCAAAGAAACGATAGCAAGCAGCATTTTGATCGATGCTTTGCGCGACACGAAGGTTAAAGCAAAGGTGTACTGTGATGAAGAATCTGAACTATTTCGTATGAAAATCATTTCTATAATTAAACGTTAAACACAGAAATCGTAAAGCATTTTAGTGACATAGATGATTTGATCAAGAATCTGAACTCTCGTATGAACATCATTTCAATCATTAAACGATAAACGCAGAAATCGTGAAGCATTTTAAAGACATAACTTTCTTTGTTTTAAATTTTTATCGTTTAACTTTAAATTTGGTTCATTCACATGGAATTTAATATTTGCTCCAAAATGGATTACAAATTTAATTTTTGCAAGAATATTTCTTTTTTCAAATCTAATGAACCCCGGTTCGTTAGTAAGGATGTTAAATGAAAGAACTATTAAGAACTTCATAAGTATTACGCGATTATAGAACGGCTTGATGCTTTTTGCAACACTTCAATCATGTAGCAGCAGCGAAAATCAAAGGGAATGAAAATTTGGAAAAGTAATGAAGAGTGAAAATTCATTCATTATGGTCAGTGTGCTTTTCAAAGCAGTATGTAAATTTTAATCATTGTATAAGCATCGGAAAGCAGCGGGTAATCAAGACAAAGAAAATTATTACTTTGTACGGTCAATTCGTAGAGCTTGTAGAGAACATGCATGGTTGCACTCTGCTGCTTCCGAGATTAAGTTTGCAAGTTTGAATTGTCATTGAAGTGCTTAGATAAGTGACTAGCCTGATTCGTTACAAAGGTCATATTTTATGAGCGATTTGTTTTCCTAGTTTCACTTCCATGCGACGCGCATAATATCCGCAGAAAAGTTAAAAAGTTTTGATAATATCAAAAGAAAAGTATTTCATGTACACCATGTTTGCCCGTCTGATTTTTTTTTCTGAAGCCTAATTAACCAGTTTTTGCTTTGTATCAGCTGTGATAAAACTTCCTAAATAAAACTATGATAAATTTTGGTTTCATTTGTCTTAAGGTTTCATCATTTCAATTGTTTGTCTTTGTTTCAGAGTTTTTTAACCGTGATTTGTGAATTAGTTGCTAAGCTGCAGTATTACTCAGCTATAAGATGTAGAATAATTAGGTTATCTGAAATCTAGATCAAGCACAGACTTACTGACTAAAAAGGGTTGTTACAGTAAAAGGATCGAACTAGTTGATGGTTCATATCCGCCTATTCCCTTTTTTAAATCGCCTTCTAAATACAAATACTAACAAAACTTGTTTTTTTTTTCTGTTTCAGCTTCTGGTTTTTTATTGGTTTGATGTGATATTGGTCTAGTGATCTTACTTTTGCTTATAGGTTTTCATATGGATTTTCTACGTTTTGTTTCTCTGGGCAGTTTATTTTGTCCTACCTTATGATAAGGTATTTCAGTGCTGAAATGTGATGTAAGTATTATACAGTCATATTGTATACTAGTATATCTTAATAAAGGTTAGGAATTTCTATTTTCTAGATTATTTAACTGTATAACGTGGACAAGTGTTTATTTTCCGTCAGTGTGATGCAGTTATGTTTAGGTTCATGGATGAACAAAACAAATATCGCATGGAGCGATGAAAACAAATATCGCGAAAACAAACGGTGAGTGAGATTTGTTTTTTCTATTTTTTTATCAATCTTTGATACGCTGATAAACATTTGACTATGGTTTTGTCGAACATTACTCGTATGATGTTAACATGTATTTAACGCCTGTTCAAGTTGCTATTATAACAATGATGCACTTAATTCGCTTTTATTTGCTGAGACATAGGAAATTTTTCATCATTGTCAACTTATTCGAGACCGCCATCTGGATTTATCCAAAATTATGATCTAGTTTAATATCCCGTTGCTTGATTTGCTTCGAATTGCAATTGTATAGTATCGCCGTACTGAGATGAAACATGAACCTTTTTTTTTCGACATTCAGCAGCTTTCATTTCAGGGGGCTCTGTAAATATACCCACTAGTTAGATTCGCAGTATGCAAGTAAATTAGTGCACAAATTACACATTATGCTGCTGAGTTGAAAATTGGCAAGTCGAACGTTAGGTAAAACGGCATTAGCGCCAATTGTTAGAGCTGATGAAAGTTGCATTGATTTTTTCCAAATTCAGCAGTGCAACGACTTTTTTGTCGTTTTACTTGAACTTAATTTGCTTTTAAATGTTGCCCGAATGCATCTTTGTGATCTTTTTGACCGCCCTTTTGAACACGCTATAATTTTGTAATTTTTGACGATTCTTCCAATCCGTAACCGGCTATGCACTTATGAATCATTCCCCAAATTTTGGTATGCACCTCTGCATCAGTTGTGTACTTTTTCATATAGGTAGTAGCATACATTTTATTCCGCGCGATTGTTTCTTCTAACTGGCGTTTCACTTTAAGGCACGCCAACACTCCTACAATTGTGCTTAAACCGAGCAAAACAATGAGGCATCACTTAGTTATTTTGCCCATTGGCTTTTCGTTCTCATATATATGCAATGTGTGTATTTATTATTATTCAAAAGAATTGAGCGACAGCTTGCCAGATGTCAAAGAAGTCACCTTTGGTTTCCGCTCAATTTCATCCGCAAAGCCGTGCAAAGCCGGGAAAAGTGCTAGTGGAGAACGGTGTGTGAATTAAGTTTGTGACGGGAAATGGTGCACACATTCATTGTTATGATATAAAACAAGCTTATAATGTTAGTTCCGTGCATTCTAATGCGTGTGTGTGCTTTTGTAACTAGATTACAAGATAATTGAGTGGAAAGGAACAGTTCATTTACTATTGCCGCTAGCTACGAAAGTTGATTGTGGTTACTGTGATTGCTTTGTACACGATTTGAAGCTCAAATCTTGGTAACAAGACGCTTGTTTCTAAATGTTGAACAAAAATTTCAACTTGGTTAGTCCTTTGCGATTCCTCGATATAATCTGTTTCACTAAGCTTATTTATGTCTTGTTGAATCATGTTATTAAAACCTAATTTTTTCGTTCGTCAAACTATGTGTACTTGAGAAACGAATGGCCAGGATGTCTATCTGCATTGTTCACGCTTCGTTGAAAACAGATGCATTGTCCATTCTGTTTTAAAACAAAAATGACCGTTTGAACATTTTCGTGAGTGTATGGTAAGTTTATGTATTATGAGTTACCCGAATGTTTCGAGCAGCTCAACGACAGGCAATCTTAGCTTCAGATGTCACCTAAAAGAATCCCTCGCAAACTCACACCATCATTTAGAATATGTAGACTTCGAATGGATGCTGTTGTAAACGAACTGTTATTGATTGGACTGAGAAAAACAAGATAGTAGCTAGCATGCAAATAATACCTCACAAAAGGCGCTTTAATCTCTTGTTTGGTCGGAAAATATCGAATTCCGTAACTAAGGTAGCTCTCATTTCGCATTGTAATCGCGTACGAACAAGACGAGTTAGATCACGGGATTGGAAAATGGTAATGTCTTTTTTCACCTCAGAACGTGTTGATTTGTGTGCATACTTAAAGCTAGAGCAAACTACAACTATAACTAACAAGTTAATCCCGGACGGTTTGTTGGGAACCTTTTTATTGCAAAACAGGAAATCCTCACCTCGATAAGCATTCACGATAGCAGCTGTACAGTATTTTGTGAGAAAATATTTCGTCCAAGCTGAGATGATATTTGTAACGCCAATGCTACTTTCCTACGCAATCACCATCCCGTTTTTCATGGTGCAACAAACTGTACTTAAGCTTCGAAAGTATTTTCACTCGAATTTCTGCAACTGCCCGTGAAGTGTAGAAACCTAGCAAACACCAATAATGATCGTCAAATGAAGAAACGGCCTTCGGTACGAGATCTGCGAAGTATTATGGCCATCGTAGTACGTGGACATATCCGCCAATTGGACCGTCGAACGATCCCTTCTATCACATTTCCCATCCGAGGAAGAAGGAAAAGAGTATCAAATGTGATCACCTACCGTAAGATCAGGATTTGTATCCCGTCCGTCGATATACTACGGCGTTGGTGGTCAAATTTGCACCGAGATTTGGAAAATTGTGGCAAAGTGGCTTCTTTGGCCTGCACGAAAAGGGAGGCATCGGAACGATATTGCAACTATTTATAACTCAAGCCTAGACCATTCCATCACATTGGGTTCAGTTTAGTCTATTGAAAGTGTTTACATGTCTTTTATAGATATTATATTTTATTACATACATATATGAATGTATAACAAATTGAAGTTTAACAAATTTTAATGGAGAATACATTTTCGATTTGTATGAAGTGTTTATTTTTCGAAAGTGCATACCAGTGCAAAAACTAATGGCAGAAAGTGAATAGAATGTTTACAGCAATTCGAATCTTTAGAATCCGTCAAATGGGATTCGAATCTTTGGAATCCGTCTAGGGATCGAATCTTCGAATCTTCCGAATCCCGATTCTGCCAACACTAGTTCATCTGTCATTCGGCATTGCAACGCCATTTGGAATCTGGAACTCAAAGATAATAACGCGTGTTGTGTTGCCGAAAATAGTTTTCAATTGTGCCAGATCCCACGTGCTTCATTGATTGAAACAATATAGTGGCTGCAAACATTCGGACCAACGTACCAGGTGTAACCCTGACGTTGTGAACGTGAAATACATGGAAGCGAGGTAAGATCGTTGATCGATGCGGCTAACCTTACTTGGTTGATACTACAAATGATTTACGCGGAATTCACAGTTCTACCATGAATGCGAAGAGGGCATTGGCGGACGATCCATGCGTGTTTTCTTGAGAACCAATGGACAACTGGCCCTTTCATGAACGAATGTTGTTTAAGTGAAACAAAATTAAAGGTATGCATCGTGGTAATACGAGTCGCTTGCTATTTTAGTTCGATAAAGCTTCCCTCCGGTCGGACATTCAATAGCACGAGGAACAAGAGCTCGTCATAGTGGAAGCGTCCGAGTTTGCCACCAGCCATCAGGTTGGAGCAATCTTGGCCAATTCCGAGGCTGCTTTCCCCAACATGATGCGGGAGTGCCAAGAGTACGGCCAGTTGGATCGGAACGAATACTTAGGAGAGTCCGAACATAACTATGGATGTTTGGTAAACTACGAAGGCGTCTGGATCCGGGCGGTCAAGCTAACTGCGGACTGTGAAAATCAATTCTTTTTGATAAACTTGGGACTCTTCTCCCAGCTTGACAAATCGTGGCCCAAGCGCCGATACCCCCCAGGGCTCATTCAGATTCTTTAACCTGACGGTATACTTTATGGAATGATTTTTCGTTCTTATCTGTATTTTTTAGACATTTAATTTCTTACCAAAGAAACGATAGCAAGCAGCATTTTGATCGATGCTTTGCGCGACACGAAGGTTAAAGCAAAGGTGTACTGTGATGAAGAATCTGAACTATTTCGTATGAAAATCATTTCTATAATTAAACGTTAAACACAGAAATCGTAAAGCATTTTAGTGACATAGATGATTTGATCAAGAATCTGAACTCTCGTATGAACATCATTTCAATCATTAAACGATAAACGCAGAAATCGTGAAGCATTTTAAAGACATAACTTTCTTTGTTTTAAATTTTTATCGTTTAACTTTAAATTTGGTTCATTCACATGGAATTTAATATTTGCTCCAAAATGGATTACAAATTTAATTTTTGCAAGAATATTTCTTTTTTCAAATCTAATGAACCCCGGTTCGTTAGTAAGGATGTTAAATGAAAGAACTATTAAGAACTTCATAAGTATTACGCGATTATAGAACGGCTTGATGCTTTTTGCAACACTTCAATCATGTAGCAGCAGCGAAAATCAAAGGGAATGAAAATTTGGAAAAGTAATGAAGAGTGAAAATTCATTCATTATGGTCAGTGTGCTTTTCAAAGCAGTATGTAAATTTTAATCATTGTATAAGCATCGGAAAGCAGCGGGTAATCAAGACAAAGAAAATTATTACTTTGTACGGTCAATTCGTAGAGCTTGTAGAGAACATGCATGGTTGCACTCTGCTGCTTCCGAGATTAAGTTTGCAAGTTTGAATTGTCATTGAAGTGCTTAGATAAGTGACTAGCCTGATTCGTTACAAAGGTCATATTTTATGAGCGATTTGTTTTCCTAGTTTCACTTCCATGCGACGCGCATAATATCCGCAGAAAAGTTAAAAAGTTTTGATAATATCAAAAGAAAAGTATTTCATGTACACCATGTTTGCCCGTCTGATTTTTTTTTCTGAAGCCTAATTAACCAGTTTTTGCTTTGTATCAGCTGTGATAAAACTTCCTAAATAAAACTATGATAAATTTTGGTTTCATTTGTCTTAAGGTTTCATCATTTCAATTGTTTGTCTTTGTTTCAGAGTTTTTTAACCGTGATTTGTGAATTAGTTGCTAAGCTGCAGTATTACTCAGCTATAAGATGTAGAATAATTAGGTTATCTGAAATCTAGATCAAGCACAGACTTACTGACTAAAAAGGGTTGTTACAGTAAAAGGATCGAACTAGTTGATGGTTCATATCCGCCTATTCCCTTTTTTAAATCGCCTTCTAAATACAAATACTAACAAAACTTGTTTTTTTTTCTGTTTCAGCTTCTGGTTTTTTATTGGTTTGATGTGATATTGGTCTAGTGATCTTACTTTTGCTTATAGGTTTTCATATGGATTTTCTACGTTTTGTTTCTCTGGGCAGTTTATTTTGTCCTACCTTATGATAAGGTATGAATTTTGTCCTACCTTATGATAAGGTTTCAGTGCTGAAATGTGATGTAAGTATTATACAGTCATATTGTATACTAGTATATCTTAATAAAGGTTAGGAATTTCTATTTTCTAGATTATTTAACTGTATAACGTGGACAAGTGTTTATTTTCCGTCAGTGTGATGCAGTTATGTTTAGGTTCATGGATGAACAAAACAAATATCGCATGGAGCGATGAAAACAAATATCGCGAAAACAAACGGTGAGTGAGATTTGTTTTTTCTATTTTTTTATCAATCTTTGATACGCTGATAAACATTTGACTATGGTTTTGTCGAACATTACTCGTATGATGTTAACATGTATTTAACGCCTGTTCAAGTTGCTATTATAACAATGATGCACTTAATTCGCTTTTATTTGCTGAGACATAGGAAATTTTTCATCATTGTCAACTTATTCGAGACCGCCATCTGGATTTATCCAAAATTATGATCTAGTTTAATATCCCGTTGCTTGATTTGCTTCGAATTGCAATTGTATAGTATCGCCGTACTGAGATGAAACATGAACCTTTTTTTTTCGACATTCAGCAGCTTTCATTTCAGGGGGCTCTGTAAATATACCCACTAGTTAGATTCGCAGTATGCAAGTAAATTAGTGCACAAATTACACATTATGCTGCTGAGTTGAAAATTGGCAAGTCGAACGTTAGGTAAAACGGCATTAGCGCCAATTGTTAGAGCTGATGAAAGTTGCATTGATTTTTTCCAAATTCAGCAGTGCAACGACTTTTTTGTCGTTTTACTTGAACTTAATTTGCTTTTAAATGTTGCCCGAATGCATCTTTGTGATCTTTTTGACCGCCCTTTTGAACACGCTATAATTTTGTAATTTTTGACGATTCTTCCAATCCGTAACCGGCTATGCACTTATGAATCATTCCCCAAATTTTGGTATGCACCTCTGCATCAGTTGTGTACTTTTTCATATAGGTAGTAGCATACATTTTATTCCGCGCGATTGTTTCTTCTAACTGGCGTTTCACTTTAAGGCACGCCAACACTCCTACAATTGTGCTTAAACCGAGCAAAACAATGAGGCATCACTTAGTTATTTTGCCCATTGGCTTTTCGTTCTCATATATATGCAATGTGTGTATTTATTATTATTCAAAAGAATTGAGCGACAGCTTGCCAGATGTCAAAGAAGTCACCTTTGGTTTCCGCTCAATTTCATCCGCAAAGCCGTGCAAAGCCGGGAAAAGTGCTAGTGGAGAACGTGTGTGAATTAAGTTTGTGACGGGAAATGGTGCACACATTCATTGTTATGATATAAAACAAGCTTATAATGTTAGTTCCGTGCATTCTAATGCGTGTGTGTGCTTTTGTAACTAGATTACAAGATAATTGAGTGGAAAGGAACAGTTCATTTACTATTGCCGCTAGCTACGAAAGTTGATTGTGGTTACTGTGATTGCTTTGTACACGATTTGAAGCTCAAATCTTGGTAACAAGACGCTTCTTTCTAAATGTTGAACAAAAATTTCAACTTGGTTAGTCCTTTGCGATTCCTCGATATAATCTGTTTCACTAAGCTTATTTATGTCTTGTTGAATCATGTTATTAAAACCTAATTTTTTCGTTCGTCAAACTATGTGTACTTGAGAAACGAATGGCCAGGATGTCTATCTGCATTGTTCACACTTCGTTGAAAACAGATGCATTGTCCATTCTGTTTTAAAACAAAAATGACCGTTTGAACATTTTCGTGAGTGTATGGTAAGTTTATGTATTATGAGTATGCGTTACCCGAATGTTTCGAGCAGCTCAACGACAGGCAATCTTAGCTTCAGATGTCACCTAAAAGAATCCCTCGCAAACTCACACCATCATTTAGAATATGTAGACTTCGAATGGATGCTGTTGTAAACGAACTGTTATTGATTGGACTGAGAAAAATAAGATAGTAGCTAGCATGCAAATAATACCTCACAAAAGGCGCTTTAATCTCTTGTTTGGTCGGAAAATATCGAATTCCGTAACTAAGGTAGCTCTAATTTCGCATTGTAATCGCGTACGAACAAGACGAGTTAGATCACGGGATTGGAAAATGGTAATGTCTTTTTTCACCTCAGAACGTGTTGGTTTGTGTGCATACTTAAAGCTAGAGCAAACTACAACTATAACTAACAAGTTAATCCCGGACGGTTTGTTGGGAACCTTTTTATTGCAAAACAGGAAATCCTCACCTCGATAAGCATTCACGATAGCAGCTGTACAGTATTTTGTGAGAAAATATTTCGTCCAAGCTGAGATGATATTTGTAACGCCAATGCTACTTTCCTACGCAATCACCATCCCGTTTTTCATGGTGCAACAAACTGTACTTAAGCTTCGAAAGTATTTTCACTCGAATTTCTGCAACTGCCCGTGAAGTGTAGAAACCCAGCAAACACCAATAATGATCGTCAAATGAAGAAACGGCCTTCGGTACGAGATCTGCGAAGTATTATGGCCATCGTAGTACGTGGACATATCCGCCAATTGGACCGTCGAACGATCCCTTCTATCACATTTCCCATCCGAGGAAGAAGGAAAAGAGTATCAAATGTGATCACCTACCGTAAGATCAGGATTTGTATCCCGTCCGTCGATATACTACGGCGTTGGTGGTCAAATTTGCACCGAGATTTGGAAAATTGTGGCAAAGTGGCTTCTTTGGCCTGCACGAAAAGGGAGGCATCGGAACGATATTGCAACTATTTATAACTCAAGCCTAGACCATTCCATCACATTGGGTTCAGTTTAGTCTATTGAAAGTGTTTACATGTCTTTTATAGATATTATATTTTATTACATACATATATGAATGTATAACAAATTGAAGTTTAACAAATTTTAATGGAGAATACATTTTCGATTTGTATGAAGTGTTTATTTTTCGAAAGTGCATACCAGTGCAAAAACTAATGGCAGAAAGTGAATAGAATGTTTACAGCAATTCGAATCTTTAGAATCCGTCAAATGGGATTCGAATCTTTGGAATCCGTCTAGGGATCGAATCTTCGAATCTTCCGAATCCCGATTCTGCCAACACTAGTTCATCTGTCATTCGGCATTGCAACGCCATTTGGAATCTGGAACTCGAAGATAATAACGCGTGTTGTGTTGCCGAAAATAGTTTTCAATTGTGCCAGATCCCACGTGCTTCATTGATTGAAACAATATAGTGGCTGCAAACATTCGGACCAACGTACCAGGTGTAACCCTGACGTTGTGAACGTGAAATACATGGAAGCGAGGTAAGATCGTTGATCGATGCGGCTAACCTTACTTGGTTGATACTACAAATGATTTACGCGGAATTCACAGTTCTACCATGAATGCGAAGAGGGCATTGGCGGACGATCCATGCGTGTTTTCTTGAGAACCAATGGACAACTGGCCCTTTCATGAACGAATGTTGTTTAAGTGAAACAAAATTAAAGGTATGCATCGTGGTAATACGAGTCGCTTGCTATTTTAGTTCGATAAAGCTTCCCTCCGGTCGGACATTCAATAGCACGAGGAACAAGAGCTCGTCATAGTGGAAGCGTCCGAGTTTGCCACCAGCCATCAGGTTGGAGCAATCTTGGCCAATTCCGAGGCTGCTTTCCCCAACATGATGCGGGAGTGCCAAGAGTACGGCCAGTTGGATCGGAACGAATACTTAGGAGAGTCCGAACATAACTATGGATGTTTGGTAAACTACGAAGGCGTCTGGATCCGGGCGGTCAAGCTAACTGCGGACTGTGAAAATCAATTCTTTTTGATAAACTTGGGACTCTTCTCCCAGCTTGACAAATCGTGGCCCAAGCGCCGATACCCCCCAGGGCTCATTCAGATTCTTTAACCTGACGGTATACTTTATGGAATGATTTTTCGTTCTTATCTGTATTTTTTAGACATTTAATTTCTTACCAAAGAAACGATAGCAAGCAGCATTTTGATCGATGCTTTGCGCGACACGAAGGTTAAAGCAAAGGTGTACTGTGATGAAGAATCTGAACTATTTCGTATGAAAATCATTTCTATAATTAAACGTTAAACACAGAAATCGTAAAGCATTTTAGTGACATAGATGATTTGATCAAGAATCTGAACTCTCGTATGAACATCATTTCAATCATTAAACGATAAACGCAGAAATCGTGAAGCATTTTAAAGACATAACTTTCTTTGTTTTAAATTTTTATCGTTTAACTTTAAATTTGGTTCATTCACATGGAATTTAATATTTGCTCCAAAATGGATTACAAATTTAATTTTTGCAAGAATATTTCTTTTTTCAAATCTAATGAACCCCGGTTCGTTAGTAAGGATGTTAAATGAAAGAACTATTAAGAACTTCATAAGTATTACGCGATTATAGAACGACTTGATGCTTTTTGCAACACTTCAATCATGTAGCAGCAGCGAAAATCAAAGGGAATGAAAATTTGGAAAAGTAATGAAGAGTGAAAATTCATTCATTATGGTCAGTGTGCTTTTCAAAGCAGTATGTAAATTTTAATCATTGTATAAGCATCGGAAAGCAGCGGGTAATCAAGACAAAGAAAATTATTACTTTGTACGGTCAATTCGTAGAGCTTGTAGAGAACATGCATGGTTGCACTCTGCTGCTTCCGAGATTAAGTTTGCAAGTTTGAATTGTCATTGAAGTGCTTAGATAAGTGACTAGCCTGATTCGTTACAAAGGTCATATTTTATGAGCGATTTGTTTTCCTAGTTTCACTTCCATGCGACGCGCATAATATCCGCAGAAAAGTTAAAAAGTTTTGATAATATCAAAAGAAAAGTATTTCATGTACACCATGTTTGCCCGTCTGATTTTTTTTTCTGAAGCCTAATTAACCAGTTTTTGCTTTGTATCAGCTGTGATAAAACTTCCTAAATAAAACTATGATAAATTTTGGTTTCATTTGTCTTAAGGTTTCATCATTTCAATTGTTTGTCTTTGTTTCAGAGTTTTTTAACCGTGATTTGTGAATTAGTTGCTAAGCTGCAGTATTACTCAGCTATAAGATGTAGAATAATTAGGTTATCTGAAATCTAGATCAAGCACAGACTTACTGACTAAAAAGGGTTGTTACAGTAAAAGGATCGAACTAGTTGATGGTTCATATCCGCCTATTCCCTTTTTTAAATCGCCTTCTAAATACAAATACTAACAAAACTTGTTTTTTTTTCTGTTTCAGCTTCTGGTTTTTTATTGGTTTGATGTGATATTGGTCTAGTGATCTTACTTTTGCTTATAGGTTTTCATATGGATTTTCTACGTTTTGTTTCTCTGGGTAGTTTATTTTGTCCTACCTTATGATAAGGTATTTCAGTGCTGAAATGTGATGTAAGTATTATACAGTCATATTGTATACTAGTATATCTTAATAAAGGTTAGGAATTTCTATTTTCTAGATTATTTAACTGTATAACGTGGACAAGTGTTTATTTTCCGTCAGTGTGATGCAGTTATGTTTAGGTTCATGGATGAACAAAACAAATATCGCATGGAGCGATGAAAACAAATATCGCGAAAACAAACGGTGAGTGAGATTTGTTTTTTCTATTTTTTTATCAATCTTTGATACGCTGATAAACATTTGACTATGGTTTTGTCGAACATTACTCGTATGATGTTAACATGTATTTAACGCCTGTTCAAGTTGCTATTATAACAATGATGCACTTAATTCGCTTTTATTTGCTGAGACATAGGAAATTTTTCATCATTGTCAACTTATTCGAGACCGCCATCTGGATTTATCCAAAATTATGATCTAGTTTAATATCCCGTTGCTTGATTTGCTTCGAATTGCAATTGTATAGTATCGCCGTACTGAGATGAAACATGAACCTTTTTTTTTCGACATTCAGCAGCTTTCATTTCAGGGGGCTCTGTAAATATACCCACTAGTTAGATTCGCAGTATGCAAGTAAATTAGTGCACAAATTACACATTATGCTGCTGAGTTGAAAATTGGCAAGTCGAACGTTAGGTAAAACGGCATTAGCGCCAATTGTTAGAGCTGATGAAAGTTGCATTGATTTTTTCCAAATTCAGCAGTGCAACGACTTTTTTGTCGTTTTACTTGAACTTAATTTGCTTTTAAATGTTGCCCGAATGCATCTTTGTGATCTTTTTGACCGCCCTTTTGAACACGCTATAATTTTGTAATTTTTGACGATTCTTCCAATCCGTAACCGGCTATGCACTTATGAATCATTCCCCAAATTTTGGTATGCACCTCTGCATCAGTTGTGTACTTTTTCATATAGGTAGTAGCATACATTTTATTCCGCGCGATTGTTTCTTCTAACTGGCGTTTCACTTTAAGGCACGCCAACACTCCTACAATTGTGCTTAAACCGAGCAAAACAATGAGGCATCACTTAGTTATTTTGCCCATTGGCTTTTCGTTCTCATATATATGCAATGTGTGTATTTATTATTATTCAAAAGAATTGAGCGACAGCTTGCCAGATGTCAAAGAAGTCACCTTTGGTTTCCGCTCAATTTCATCCGCAAAGCCGTGCAAAGCCGGGAAAAGGGCTAGTGGAGAACGGTGTGTGAATTAAGTTTGTGACGGGAAATGGTGCACACATTCATTGTTATGATATAAAACAAGCTTATAATGTTAGTTCCGTGCATTCTAATGCGTGTGTGTGCTTTTGTAACTAGATTACAAGATAATTGAGTGGAAAGGAACAGTTCATTTACTATTGCCGCTAGCTACGAAAGTTGATTGTGGTTACTGTGATTGCTTTGTACACGATTTGAAGCTCAAATCTTGGTAACAAGACGCTTCTTTCTAAATGTTGAACAAAAATTTCAACTTGGTTAGTCCTTTGCGATTCCTCGATATAATCTGTTTCACTAAGCTTATTTATGTCTTGTTGAATCATGTTATTAAAACCTAATTTTTTCGTTCGTCAAACTATGTGTACTTGAGAAACGAATGGCCAGGATGTCTATCTGCATTGTTCACACTTCGTTGAAAACAGATGCATTGTCCATTCTGTTTTAAAACAAAAATGACCGTTTGAACATTTTCGTGAGTGTATGGTAAGTTTATGTATTATGAGTATGCGTTACCCGAATGTTTCGAGCAGCTCAACGACAGGCAATCTTAGCTTCAGATGTCACCTAAAAGAATCCCTCGCAAACTCACACCATCATTTAGAATATGTAGACTTCGAATGGATGCTGTTGTAAACGAACTGTTATTGATTGGACTGAGAAAAACAAGATAGTAGCTAGCATGCAAATAATACCTCACAAAAGGCGCTTTAATCTCTTGTTTGGTCGGAAAATATCGAATTCCGTAACTAAGGTAGCTCTAATTTCGCATTGTAATCGCGTACGAACAAGACGAGTTAGATCACGGGATTGGAAAATGGTAATGTCTTTTTTCACCTCAGAACGTGTTGGTTTGTGTGCATACTTAAAGCTAGAGCAAACTACAACTATAACTAACAAGTTAATCCCGGACGGTTTGTTGGGAACCTTTTTATTGCAAAACAGGAAATCCTCACCTCGATAAGCATTCACGATAGCAGCTGTACAGTATTTTGTGAGAAAATATTTCGTCCAAGCTGAGATGATATTTGTAACGCCAATGCTACTTTCCTACGCAATCACCATCCCGTTTTTCATGGTGCAACAAACTGCTACTTAAGCTTCGAAAGTATTTTCACTCGAATTTCTGCAACTGCCCGTGAAGTGTAGAAACCCAGCAAACACCAATAATGATCGTCAAATGAAGAAACGGCCTTCGGTACGAGATCTGCGAAGTATTATGGCCATCGTAGTACGTGGACATATCCGCCAATTGGACCGTCGAACGATCCCTTCTATCACATTTCCCATCCGAGGAAGAAGGAAAAGAGTATCAAATGTGATCACCTACCGTAAGATCAGGATTTGTATCCCGTCCGTCGATATACTACGGCGTTGGTGGTCAAATTTGCACCGAGATTTGGAAAATTGTGGCAAAGTGGCTTCTTTGGCCTGCACGAAAAGGGAGGCATCGGAACGATATTGCAACTATTTATAACTCAAGCCTAGACCATTCCATCACATTGGGTTCAGTTTAGTCTATTGAAAGTGTTTACATGTCTTTTATAGATATTATATTTTATTACATACATATATGAATGTATAACAAATTGAAGTTTAACAAATTTTAATGGAGAATACATTTTCGATTTGTATGAAGTGTTTATTTTTCGAAAGTGCATACCAGTGCAAAAACTAATGGCAGAAAGTGAATAGAATGTTTACAGCAATTCGAATCTTTAGAATCCGTCAAATGGGATTCGAATCTTTGGAATCCGTCTAGGGATCGAATCTTCGAATCTTCCGAATCCCGATTCTGCCAACACTAGTTCATCTGTCATTCGGCATTGCAACGCCATTTGGAATCTGGAACTCGAAGATAATAACGCGTGTTGTGTTGCCGAAAATAGTTTTCAATTGTGCCAGATCCCACGTGCTTCATTGATTCAGGGACGGAGTCGATTGCAGATGAATCTTTGCCAGTCTCAATCCTCGCATGGTCCGCTCGGGTTCTCTTCTTCGGAGCTGCCAAACTTTCCGGTGGGGTCGGCATCTGGTTCCTCCGAGAAGCACCAATTTGTTTCATAAATTGTGTTTGGGTTCTGTTCTGCACTATTTGCGAAAGATAAAAATTTTAAAAATTTAATCGTATTCTAATGACCGCACTTTTGATCTGTCGCCTCCGATATGGCTCAGCACATACTTGTCGTGAACGGTTTTCGACACTTTTGAACGGTTTTACACTTTTTTTGAAAACTGTTGATGTTTTCCGTAGCTTTAACATGTTTTCTCAAGTGTGCCTTCGTTAGCGCCCAAAATATCTCAATTGGTCTGGTCTTGGTCGACTCTCCGTCGAACTAATGCATGAGGGTTGACCACACAGCAGCTTGTCGTACAGTTTCCGGACCCGATGTTTAATGCATGCAGCCTAATTTGCAGTCCGTTTCGATTTTTTTGGATTTTGTACGCTTTTAAAATCAATCTTGCCTTGTCTCATTGGACGTTACTTTTTAACGTACCCATTTGTTGAGCCACATCGCGAATGGAACTTTCCTATTTTTGTTTGATTGCTTTTGCTCTTTCCCGGTTCAACTGTTGGTCGATAGGACCAGGTTTTTAACCACTTTTAAGCGTATCCTCGAAGCGGGACTCCTCCCGAAACTTTTGGATGGCGGTTCGTACGGCTCCGATACTCACACCTACCGATTTCGCCAATTTCCTTAGCGAAATGTAAGGAGTCGAACACCATTTGTGCAGAACGCTTTTGCGCTTTTTGACGGAAATGCCTCGCATTTTAACAGAAACGATTGAAAAAATAGTTTGGATGCACTATCTAGTAGGTTTGAATGTAAACAATCAAACACCCGAAGAATCAACTGTTTGGCGTCATCCGTTTTCCAGAAACGTAATTTAGAAATCGTGCTTATACTTTCTGGGACACCCTTTAAGATTCTATATTGTAAATGTTTAACAGATTTGCCATTTCCCCAGAATTAAATGATTTTTCGCCGTCGATTACCAACATCTTGGGTGGTTTTATTTTCAGTATCATGTCTTTCAAAGCGGGAATGAAATCCACTGTGGCTCTAGATTCTATTTTTCTTGCCTGAGCATACTTTGAGAATTTATCTATGCACGTGAGGAAGTAGTGATTCTCTAAGAAAAGAATGTCTATGTGCATTATTTCTAAAGGTTCCTCGGGTAATGGGGTTTTTTAAATTGGTTGTTTTAAAGGGTTTCTGTCATTTTTACATTCATTACATAAGCGACAGTTCTTTATAAATTGTTTCACTTTACTTTATTTTCTTAAAGTTTTAGCTTTGTTTTCCTCCAATCCGCGATGGGCTTTTTTATGTTCATCGTTTATAATATCCATCTGTCTGGTACTAGATTCTACATCCTCTAGTTTTCTTTGAGTGAATCGTATTTTCAAAATATTTGTTGGCTGAAGTTTTTCTTGTATACTTCCTGTATCTTACTCATTAAGGATTCTGAAGTGAACAATCCGTTCAACTTCGATGGTTTAAAATGGTTTTTTAATAGTTTTAGTATATTTCGTTCATCTGTGTGTTGTATTTTTACTGATACCCTTTTAAAATTTGGGAATGGATGAGATATTTGTACATTATCTTGTCCTTCTTTTAAAATGACTTGGTGTCTAAAGGCATTCAAAGGAGCCTCTGTTGAAGGAATGTAAAAGGTATCGCTCCCTTCTGCAGAATGTTGCGTAGCAGTCATTGAATATACTGCTCGACTTAAGGCATCTGCAACAACGTTCGTTTTTCCAGGCTTACAGCATTTTCCGACTTTTTACAGCATTTTCCGGCTTTTTATTCCAAAGTCCCATCAAAACAATAACAAGTAGCAGGTTTCATCTGACAAGTTGCGCTCTATAATGGCAACAACGCATCATCGATGGCATGGCAACATTACCGTTCTACAAAGCCACATTCATTATCTAACATGTTTCATTTTCATTTCAAAAATGATATTAAATGTATGTTTGATCCACTATCTATTAAAAATGGAAATTCTTCCGACACTGTCCGCAAAATGATGTATGGGAGGAATGGTTTTACCAATTTTCGGAATGGTCTAAAAAATTCGTTTCAGCATATCCCTGGGTATACCCTTCGTCCCTTGGTGGCTGCATATTGGACCGTTGTGGCTGATATTTCTGATTATAGTCAGCTTCGGGCCTTGCTGGTGGACCTGTATTAGAACCTAAATCTATCAGATAAGCTGATATTTGCTGTGAAGAAGCAGGCCTATATCTTTTCTGATCCGGTTGATTTGTAAAATTTGTTCTTAAGGATGGATCCACCTCCATTGGTTCTAGGTATTGTAGATTTCGGGAAGGATTTTAATTTCCATGATTTGTGTTATTATAAGGCTGCGTATAATAATTTTGAGCCAAGTTATTTGGAGGAAAAACTTATCTTTGATTTGAAAAATTTTCCGTCTGTGGATACATATTATACCCATTGTTTCTGTTTTGGGGAAAACGACCTTGTCTAGATTGTCCTTTGTGAAAATTATTTCGTGGGTACTGCTGGGGTTTTGGTTACTGTGGCTGTGCGAGGCCTGGTTAGGTATAATGCAGTGAGCTTCATACATGCAGCACCTTTGGAACGCATCTGCCAAGCTCTTTGGCTTATCGTTATTCAAAAGGAAGTTATTAAAAAATGTTGCATCTAAACCTTTACATAATGCCATTATTGCTTGATCTGCATATAGTGCTAATAAGTGCAGACCAGAAAGGGCATATGCTGTATCCGTTTGTAACAATATCCGGATTGCTTCGTAAACCTCATGACTCCTTACGAAGAAGCTATGGATTGATTCATTCTTGTAACGATCTGGAACATGGCACTAGAACTTCAAATGACGTGATCGTTCTCTCACTCCGTGCTTGCAACGCTAACTAGTCGACTCGTTTGTCACTTCCACGTGCGCCAGTGCCTACTCTGCCAGTTACTCGTTCTGAGGCATTTCAAAAAGTTTATTTTATCCAAGTGCATGATTCGGTTTCGTTTTAATCTGTTATCTGTTTTGCAAAACGATTGCTCCCGGAGATTATTTTCATGTCATTTTCAGTGGATCAATCGACTCATTAACCCAGTAACGGGATCCGTTGTCGCGTTAAATCCCCTTAGGGGCCAAGGGAAAGGTAGATTTTGCCACAAAAAAAGCATTCCTGCCGGCACTCGGGACTACCAAGAGAAGGCGGGTTTGCGCCACAACGAAGAAAGTTTACCAGTTCCGCTCGATTCAGATCCGGAGAGGGCGATGTTGTCTTTCGGCGAAGCGAAAGCGAAATGATCGCTGCCTGACGACAGCCCAACCCGGTAGCGCGGCTGTTTATTTGGCAAAGAGACAACTCCGACAACTCCGCCGACCGACGCAGTTCGGTACGATAAGTCGACGGGGTACGTTGGTGCTGTCGACTGGCCTCCGACGATTCTGGCAGGACTCAAACCTGCGTTAGTTAGATATTCAGTGTCATATCATCACCGCCAAAAGAACGAAACAGTGGATATCAGGTACTGCAAGTAGTGTGCATTCATTGACGAATCTTTTGAGGTGCATGTGTTAAAATGTGAAACCGAAAACATATCCACCAGGAGGTCATTTTAAATCCGTACTAGAAGGTTCAGTCGTTGTAGAGTAGCACATTTATATTTGCAATGAAAATGTAACAGCGAATGGGAGAAATGGGTCGTGATACAATTAGCACATGTTATTTAGGCTGCAGTTCCGATTGAATCACTTTCATTTTACACCCAGTGCACGTTACCGAACACGATCACGTTTGGGATGAAAGGTTGCTCGATCGTTTAACATATTGTGATGATTACCAAATTGAGTAATGTGGATGCTAACGAGACAAGTTCACAGTTACCACAATTGGTGATGTTGCAAAACGTGCGGTTTACCTTCGCAAGAGGCGTTTTAAACACATACAGTAAGACATCATCCCGCTAGGCTGAAAGGGAAAGGGTAGAACTTTTCGAATTAAAATACAAACTCGTTTTATTTAAGTTTATTTAAATTATGGGACGTAAACTCTTTTTATCGGAAACATTTTTGAGATATGCGTTTACGGTCGAATGCGAACCACCTACAGTTCCGAAAGTACTTGCATGAATTCATTACACGTTATTAAAACAGGTCACCGCAAAGCACTGCCCATAAGCATTACAATACTTTTCCTCGATCGAATCGATTAACGATGATAACACACTCTCCCACAAATAGACACACAAACATTGCCACCAATGAAGCGCTATGTTCCGCTGTCCTAGAGTACGTTGATATGACTAAGTACAAGTTGTTAAACTGTCTACCGCGGCCGTGATACTGCCGTAGATTGAAGCACTTTTATTAAACTGTCGACAGAATTAAACGCAACGGTTCGCCTGAAACAGCGAAACCGCCTTCTGTGCAATGGCGCGCTATAACGGTGGAAACGCGAGTATCAACGGTGGTACGCGGCGCATGATGACTGAATCTCGCTTGCCTACTGTTGAAATGCGGACGCGGTCTGTTCGAGGGACGCAAATTTTGACGGCCGCACAAGGTCTGTGAAGTGAGAGGTTTGCTCATTCCGTGGTTTAGCAAAACCTGTCAAACTACCGCATAATCAACAAACTGACCTTCTTTAAATGGTGATACTGTACGGATGCAAAACAGTATTTGTGACACTATTCAAAAACATCTAATTTTCCACCCGCTAGCTTTTTTGAGAGCAATTCCTGACGCAGTATTCAAAACATACGCGACCTCTCACTTTTATAGACCTTGTACAATTCTGACGGCCGGTATATTTCTGCACAAGATCTGTAAAAGTGAGCGGTCGCGCATGTTTTGAATACTGCGTCCAACAGACCGCGTCCGCATTTCAACAGTAGGCAAGCGAGATTCAGTCATCATGCGCCGCGTACCACCGTTGATACTCGCGTTTCCATCGTTATAGCGCGCCATTGCACAGAAGGCGGGCGCGCTTCCACCCTAAGTGGAAACGGGTGTAAATTTGTTTACGTCTCGTAACTCCTGCTACGCATGATAATCCACATTATTGAGATTTAAATTGGGCATTGTTTTGGCCAATAGCACAAATCAACTCAAACAGGAACAAAACAATTCAAAGAAGTCAAAAGCACTTACTCGCAGCCTGAGCTTACCGAAAAGCCAGTGTTGCCGGTGCACATCCTTCTCTCTCCATACCATACGTGCCCATTCGCTGCAAATTCTGCGGCTCATTCCCCTCGTTTCCGGTTTCTTCTTTCTTTCGTTCGTGTTGCAGAACCCTTCCATGTGTGTGACGATTCACGAAAGGCGCAGTATCGGCCCCGGTGGCAAAATCAGCATGCTTTCTCATTCTGTCCAATCGACAATTGATACCACCAGAACGAGAAAGCATGATGATTTTGCCATCAGGGCGGCTCGACATCCGGCACACTCTGCCGCTTGCTATCCCTCACTTTCTGTGTATCGTGGAAGAACTATCCCCCATCTCTTGCGTAGTTCGTTTCGCGGAAGGTAAAGCTACCTGCTCGCACAGCTCGGAATATATCGTCCTATGCCGCTCGCATTCTCGCTCTCCCTCCCTCTCTCCTCTCACTCTCACTCTCATTTCTTTCTTTCTCGTTTTCTCCCCATCCCTCTCATTATCACCCAATACCTCACTTTCTTTGTTCAGCACTCTATGTCCCTTACTTACCCAACTCTACCCTCTCACCTTCCACCGCCCATTTCCTACCTCCCTCCTCCCACCACCCATCTACCTCCACTGATGACCATCCACCCACCACCATCAACCACCACCAACCGCCCACCAACCACCACCAACCGCCCACCAACCGCCACGAACCGCCCACCAACCACCAACAACTGCCCACCAACCACGACCAACCTTTCACCAACCACCATGAACCGCCCATCAACCATCTCCCATCTTCCATCTCCCATCTCCCATCTCCCATCTCCCATCTACTCTTTCTCACTTTGCCAACCACATCTACCATCGCATTCACACTGTCTCGCTCTCTCTCATTATCTCTCTCTCTCTCTCTCTCTCTCTCTCTCACTCTCTCTCTCTCTCTCTCTCTCTCTCTCTCTCTCTCTCTCTCTCTCTCTCCCTCTCGCTCTCTCTCTCTCTCTCTCTCGCTCTCTCTCTCTCTCTCTCTGGCTCTCTGGCTCTCTGCCTATATCTATCCCTATCCCTATGCCTCGCCTTGTCATACATTCCATTTTTATCTCTTTTTCCCACTATGTCAGCTTCTATCTTTACTGTATGTCTCTCTCTTTCTCTCTCATTTTATCGTTCTACCTCTCCCTATTTCTTTATCTCATTCTTACACACACTAACAGCACAAAATTCCAAAAACAACAACGCACAGAAGGGTCGGTTTTGCTTAACAGGCCCATTTTTCTGATTTTGAATTAGTAGCGACATTGAATCAGGCATCATTCGAATAAGGGTTACTTTTCGCGCGCGTGTTTGTTGGGCCATGGTCGACCCTCGGAAGGAAAATTATTATATAGGACAATAGGCTGACCCGCTCGCTGCTCGCACTTGCGAAAACGGTATCTTTCCGCCACGATATTCACTGCTGGTGCTAAATGTTTTTTTAATAATTCCACCCACTCGTCGTATGTTTTCGAACACGGATCATCTGGTGCACTGATTCGTGCCGCAACGGAATACAAACATGGCCCTGCCATTGTTACTAGCATTGGCACTTTTTTCCTGTCTGGCACATCGTTCACTCAAAAGAATTGTTCGAACCGTTTGACGTAATCATCGAATTTTTCTCCGATTACAAACTGCTCCATGCTGCCGAATACCGTCATTGGTGTACCACCGACAGCCATGGATGACACGGGTTTATTATCTTCGGTCTTCATCGTTGTAAAGAACTACATTCACCGATTTCAGTTGATCGCTGAAGTGCCTGAATACGTTTAGAGCGCTTTTTGTATCACACTGTAACATGCTATCCTTTTGACCGACTTGACTGGACTGATCATTTATTCTCAAATACCAGTGGCGTCTCGTCCACCTGAGCAACCTGTGCACTGCACAGTCATGAATTTATAAAAAGAATCACAAAATTATTTGTTTAGTTATGGTATTGTAATTTCCACCCGCAATAGTTGCGTTCAAAATCTACTTAACGCTTTACAACGTTGCGCTGGGCACTTCTGCTGGTGCACCGCTGCTACAAACGAGCATCTTTAATCAAATAAGAACAGTTCTCTTAACCACAGTCTCATGATACCATCCTCATTACGAACGGTGAAGAAGCGCTAGTTTTCTTAATAGCAAGAGTCAAAATCCAGTTGAAAAGTCGATCAGTTTTGTTTACGGGTGGGCACTTCTGCCAGTGCACTAGCCAATCGTATATGTACACATTAGTTCTCTCGTGCATGTGTTGAATACGTCCATGTGAAATAGTCGATGTATAGGTGACTTTCCTGTGCACATTAGATTGTACCCAGGCCGGACCCGAAGTGAGCCTGACTTGCCAAACAAGAATTTGATTCACAGACAATGACTAACCGCGGATATATTTTCCGAGTAGATATTGACGTTCGTGAAGTAAATTTGCAAGAAAATAAAACATTGAAATAAAATCGAAGAAACAAACACGCAAATATAGCCAACAATTTAAAGCTAATTAAAAAATGTCTAAGCTGACATGTTGGACTGGGCAATACTGCAGGTGCACACAGTTTCATTCGAAAGATTTTTCATGCAATTGTTCTATTTAGCGTGAAATTACCAGTCAATTTATACATCAACATTGAGCAATACATCGTAGATGAGCTGTTAAACTGGTTTTTCATGTACAGGCTGGCCTCGGTTTTCGTCACCCAACGGGACTTTGACAGCGTTGAAAACCGAGGCTAGCGGACTACAGTACTTACGTTTATAATACCTACTCAAGACTTGACTGACACATTCAACCAGCTATTCAGTTCGCTGGGATCCCCAGTGAAATTTGGTAGATCCTTTACCAAATCAGGGATTTTTTCAAAACTTTCGGGATTTACACTTGTTCCATCTGGCTTTGTAAAGTAAAGCGGTGGATCGGAATAATCGATTTGAGTGGGGGGCTTCGAGTGCGGCAATGTGGTTAATATAATTTGGTCAAGGTCTGGTCTCGGCATTTTGAAGGAAAAAGATTGCAATGAATTGATAAGATCCTCCAGGATTTTTTTTGTTTTAAAACGTTTTTCACTTCACTAGGTAATTTTACTTAGTATTTGTTAATCGCGTTTTTGTAATCACTTGATTTTTGTTTCACAATTTTTACGTACTGTTTTTTTTTTGTTACTTACAGTACCATACGGTTTTATGATTTATGATGCTCCTCTGACGGGCGTTGTGTTTTACTGTACCTCTAGCGGGCGTAGTTTAGTTTCTGGAAAACCGGCTGTGAATGACTTCCTTCTCGGTGTAATGGATGGCTCCTTTTTGTCCTGAGTGAGCTGCTAACTGCACAGGTGATTCGGGATTCTTTTTACACGGCTGCACTCGGCGATCAGGAAAGTCTTTTTAAGTTTGGGATTCAGTGTTAACTATTACTCTAGCGTGGTTAATTTCACCTTCACTTGTACTTAATTTCACATAGCGCGGTCCCTATTCGGGCGCCAGTTAACGCACTGCTGCGGGTGTTTGAGTTTTAAAAAAACTTAAACTTTATTTCCTACAACATAAGTGCGGGTTAATATCTAACTATCGGTTTGGATGCTGGATACCAACTAATGATCGGTTCCCGATCTGGATCGTTGGTTCACGGTCTTCAGATTGTAGGTGGTCCGCGTCACTGCGGGAATCTGCAATCTCAGCATAATGTGGTGGTCCGGGGGCCGCGTCGCGATAATCGAATGCTGATCCACAATGTATGCGCTGGCTTTGTCCACAATGTATGCGATGGCGTTGTCCACAATGTATGCTCTGACGTTGTCTTGACTTGTGTGTGTGAAGTTCATCGTTTCGTACGGTAAGTGTACCTCTCCCTTTCCCCTCGCTGTGTCGCAATGTACGAGACGGTGGGATCTTTGGATTCCGAATTGGAGAAGATGGAAATCGAGGTGGAACTAAAGCAGGCCAAACGAAGAACTGCCGCAGCCAGAAACCACCCAGCCGAGTCGGGTTTTAGTGGCTACTGGCTCGTTAGGCGCTCCTTCTACCGTTTTCAGCGGACAGGACAGACGGTAGTTGTCCATGCCGATAAGCAGCCGAGGAGACTCCCGTTGGTACGATTGCAGCGGTACTTTCCTAAGATGCTGGTACCGTGCTACGATCTCCCTTTGGTTGAACGACTGTGGTGGTAAGGCCATACTACATACCGTGCGCACCGCTGCTAACTCGTGGTGCTGGCCTGCGTTGCTGGAGCCGGCCACGAGAATGGAAAGTTCGGCTGAACTTTCCTCCTCTCTTGGTTGTCCGCCGGTCCAGGAGAGGTGAAGTGGTTTCGGGGAGCCTTTTAGTCCGAGTTTCTCGACCAGCGTGTGATCCATCAGGGTTACTGATGAGCCCTCGTCGAGGCAGGCCAGGACGTCAACTTTCTTGCCGTTCCCGTGGAGCGTTACCGGGACGTATCGTAAAAGCACAGAGGACGTATCCGTCGAGTGCAGATTGGTAAACTTACGCTCTCTGGGTACGGGATAGGGCACACCATCACCTTCGGCAAGCGCTGCTGGTTCAGTTGTCTGCTGGTTAGGTTGTCGAGTGCCTTCATGCAGCGATCTATGATGCTTCGTCGTACATCCGTCCCTGCCGCACGACTTGGAATCCCTGCACGATCCTTTGTGCATTTTCAGACACGATCGGCAGTTTCCGTTGGCTCGTACGTGATTCCATCGCTGTGACATCACCAGCTGCAAGTACGCCCAGCACTCCGTCAGCGTCTTGCACCCGCCATCGCAGATGCACGGTGCTGTGACAACATTGGTTGATTTTTCATCTTCATAACTGCGACGAGCACGACACCACTACCACTATGCGCTTCAGTCACCGTTGTTTCGGTATGTACGAAGAGCCCTTCGAAGACACCGTCCCACGCAAAATACCGTCGACGAGGTAATGATACTCCATGAAAACATGGAAAGTGCAACTGATGAGCACACACAAACCTCATCGATTGCACGAACAATGCGCCATTCATTAATTTCACTGATTTTTCTCGGAGTCAGCTGCAGAAAGAAAGCAACGCCGTAGCAATTCACGACCGAACGAGAAACACGACACAACGGGTTGAAAGAAGCGACTCGACTGACGAACGTGTGAATCCTACGCACATCAGAAAGCAGAGACAATAACAACAACATCGGAAAAGTGAGAAGAAATTGACAGTGCGAGAAAGAGACAGGGAAACCATGGACTGCAATGGTCAATTCGCATGTATCTCTGACCGATTTATGCAAATTGATGAGTTTGGTTTTTCAGACAATTTTGTGGAAGGTAAGGTTTATATGTTTCTTAAACTTTTTAAGAAAATCTCCTGTTTCACGACTACGCAAGTCGTGAAACCATTGACGGAATCGCTCCGGAATCAATAAGGAACCTAATTGGTTCCGATCACAGTCAACCAAGACCTCCTCAAATGAGAGGGCGTACACCTGCTGAGGCTTTTGATCTACACCCCCTGTAGGCGAACGGGGGAATTCGGACTGGGAAAATCTTGATCCGGAGCCGTTTTCCTCCACAGCATTGATCCGCTTCCTGCGGCAAGTTGCAGCGAAGTGTCCACGCACTCCACAGGAGTTGCACGTCTTGTTCAACGCTGGACACAGACGGCCAATATGTTCTGTTCGGTCGCATCTCGAGCATCTCTCGGGTCGACTTTTCGAAAACATTGCATTGCTCCGGAAACGCTTTGATTCCACTTCATTATCCCGTCCGAAGTTATTCTTATGGCTCCCTCTAGGGTAGCGAGGCGAGCTACGCGATACAGCCATGATATTAGGGTCTTCCACTGGTAAAGGGTCGGGTTGTTGCGCTTCATCACGCGTCGCTGACTGGACTATAAAATTTGTGTCGTGCCCATATGTCCTAGCTGCTCTCGCAAGCTCCCGGTTCCTCAGGCCCTTCAGGAGTTGCGTTCGAACGAACCGGTGTTGATCAGACGGACTATACCCGCAGAGCCAGACCTTTTCCCTCAACCTTGCGTGAAAACTGAGGGCTGATTCCCCTCTCTCCTGCTGCATTGACGAGAATGAGTCGTGCTCGGCCGAGGTGTCCGTTAGAGTCTTGAGGTACCCTTCGATGTTGTGCATGAACTCCGAGTAGCAATCGGCGGCATCAGAAGTAGGCCGTAACTTTGCAGCACGGACTATCCCCTGCAGTTCGTCTCCGATGGAGAGGTACAGGAGCTGGTACCGTCGCACCGGATCATTCGCGTTCGAAAGCGACGCCGCGATCTCGAAGTTATCAAAAAACTTTGTCCATGCTTCCCACATTTTGTTAGCCGGTATCCCTTTGGGAAACAGCTTGATACTGTCTCATCGGATGCTTTGCGGGTTGCTCTCGCAAGGCAAAGTCGTTGGGGCAGATGCCCGAGAGCCTACAAGGCCGGCAATGGTTTTCTCCAGCTCTTGAACCTTGCGACGCAGCTCCTGGTTTTCCTGGTCCGAACCCGAGTCAATTGGACTTACAAACTTCCCCAAAGCCTTGTTATTCTCCTCATCGCTCCCGTCTACGCTGTCATGTTCCGGGGCACGGACGAATTTGCTGATACTCGACATGTTTGCGGTAGGTTGGTTTCGAATGTTTGAAAAAAAAATTCTTCAAAATGTCTGTAATCACTCAATATGAGAGGAAAAAAAAGCAAGAAAAAACAATAAAAACTCTGTTTAGCACTCCACAGGAAAAAGTACCCTAGCGAGTTAATAAATAATATAATATAGTATAAAAGAATAAAGAGTCTCTTGCTCAGTCACTTCTTCCAGTAAGTCGTCGACACGTTTCCTCAATACCAAACATTCAACGTTAATAAATAATATAATATAGAATAAAAGAATAAAGAGTCTCTTGCTCAGTCACTTCTTCCAGTAAGTCGTCGACACGTTTCCTCAATACCAAACATTCAACGGATAACAAAAAAAAAACACGCTTCCCGAGAAATTCGAGGTATACTCGGTACCTCTGCTCACCCCGAGCGAAATAAGATAATCCACTCCTTCTCTGGTCCTCCTGAGTTCGCGACAATTTGCTCGTCCCGAGCTTCGCTTGTCCATGCTCATCCCGAGCTACGATTCATTTTTCGTTCTGCTCGATTTGCTCGTCCCGAGCTGCGCTTTCGAGTACTCGTCCCGAGCTACTCTTTTCCGTGCTCATCCCGAGCTACGATTTACTTTCCTTCCTGCTCCTCCTGAGCATGAGCTAATTTGCTCGTTCGAGCTGCGCTTTCGAGTACTCGTCCCGAGCTACTCTTTCCCGTGCTCGTCCCGAGCTACGATTTATATTTTTCAATTTTTGATCCAAAAGGAGTTGGAACTGCGTGAGCGCGTGAGCTCTGTTCGCACGGAGCGAAAGACCGGCACGAAGCACTAACACTGACGATCACGCGGCGGCACGAAGCGGCACGAGGTTTTCGGATTCAAGGCACGGAAGCCAAACTGCACGTAGCGGGAGTCGAAATAGGTATTACCTTTATACTTCTTTACTTTATTTTTCACGAAGTCGACGTGGCTTATCAAGCGAGCGATAACAGGAAAAAGAGGCCCGTCGATCCGTTGATCGACGGTTTTATAAGTTTCATCGCTCCCCTCCACTTCCCTATGCGTGGGAGAGTTGCCCGTAGCGAAAGCTCTCCCACGCGCTCTCTCATGTGACGTATCAGCACGCGGTGATAAGCTGACATTCCAGCACGCGGTCTGGCACGTCACATGATCTTCCGGGTCATGGAGGGGATTTGCATATTGATGGTCGCACGGAGGACATCATCAATATGCGCTTATCGCATGATCGCGCGGATGACATAATTGATATGCGCTTACCGCATGATCGCGCGGAGGACGTAATTATTGTCGATCAATTATTTCCCACAACCATTCCTCCCCCCTTTGGGACGCAGGCGACCGTCCCAAATTCCGCACGTAGGTGGAGGGTCGTCCTCAAGCTCTGGGGTCATCGGCGGCACGTAGCCAGGAGTCGAGTCAGGAGGACACTGCGCTGCTGCTCCCTCAAGTTGTTCATTTGGCGCTGCGTCGGGTACGGAAGAGTCAGGTGCGTCCGAATGCTCCTTGGATAGTTCCGTTTCAGCGGCCTCAACCGGGAGGGGGCCAACAGCCTCACGTTGCGCTTGTAGATGCCGCTGCTTGTTCGTATGTCAGCGACACGTACGACGCCGTCGGGTCCCACGTAGGTTTTGACGACCAGGCCCATGGGCCATCGTCCAACGGGTAGGTTGTCATCACCGACTAGTACGATCTGGCCCGTCTGCAAGTTTGTAGTGCGTTTCGTCCACTTCGCACTACAACGTAGCTGAGCAAGGTACTCAATTCGCCAACGGGACCAGAATTGTTGAGCGAGTTTCTGGACTCGCTTCCAACGAGTTTTGACACCGGCCGTGTCATCGTCTCCAAGCGGGGCAGGAGTGGTGAACGAAGCTCGTCCGATGAGGAAGTGCGCAGGGGTGAGCGCCTCTACCGATTCCGGACTGGCGTGGATTGCGGTGAGCGGCCTGGAGTTGAGAAAGGCCGAAATTTGGTAGAGTAGCGTCTGTAGCTTTACCAAGTTCAGCTGGGCTCCCTTTGCGGCGGCCTTGAACAACCGTTTCGCCACCTTGATGTTGGCCTCCCAAAGGCCTCCGAAGTTTGGGCTCCTGGGGGGAATAAACGAGAAGCGAATTCCGTTGTCCGCTGCCAAGCTTACCACTTCGTCCTGGAATTCCCGATTGTTGTGAGTCTTGCGAAGCAGGCTCAATTCTCTGGCCGCTCCCACGAAGTTGCGGCCGTTGTCGGAGTAGATCGTGTCAGGTCTTCCACGTAGGGACACGAATCGTAGTAAAGCTGAGATGAACGCCGAGGTAGACTGATCCTCCACTACCTCCAAATGCGTGGCTTTAGTGGTGAAGCACACGAAGATACAAACGTAGACCGTTCTACGCTTGCCTGATCGAGCACTTGAAACGACTTCGAAGGGGCCACACAAGTCCACGCCAGTGTGGGTGAAGGCGGGAGACACGTTGACGCGAGCAGACGGCAGCTGTCCCATCTGCTGGGAATATTGTCTTGGGCGCGCTCGGGCACAAATTACGCATCTCGAGGTTACCCCGACGACTGTTCTCCGCAGGTCTCGCATCCAGAATCTCGCACGGAATTCGGCCATGATCAGCTCAGTTCCCGCATGGAAGTTGTGCTCGTGCAAATGGCGGATGATTACACGGGAGAAGGGATGCGACTTTGGTACTAGGAAAGGTGCCTTGGCGTCGTCAGCCAGATCTGAGTTTCCTAGTCGTCCCCGCACACAGATGATCTTATCCCTTACTATCGGGTCGAGATGCTGCATCGAACCCTTGGGAGCGACTGACCCGGAGTCTTGCATCTCCTTGACCTCATTGGGAAAGCACGTAGCTTGCATCACCCGTACTATCAGTTGGAGTCCGTACTCCAATTCGTCGAGTTGAAGGGGTCCTGATTTTTTCTCCACGGAGGATTTGGGTGCGCGTAAGTTGAAGATTACTCTACCGAGCCACGCGAAATGTCGTCTTGTCATGATGAACGAGTTGTGGTGCTTGTACTGGGATAATAAGTCATCACAATCGTTCCCCACCATGGCCGTCAACAATAGAGGAGCGTCGACAGCTTCCTCCAACGCAGTCACGTAGTTTAGTTGAGGCATAACTGGCCTTTCATCATTGACTATGAAACTCGGTCCGTTCAGCCAAAAACTCGCAGTCTCGCTGTTTATGAGCTTGTTGGCAGGAAGTCCTCTGGACACGAGGTCTGCTGGGTTGAGTTTCGTCGGCACGTAGCTCCAATCCAGACGATTCGTGGCAGCGTGAATTTTCTCCACCCGGTTCTTAACGTAGACTCCCCACTTGGTGTTATCGGAACGTATCCAAGCCAGTACCACCTGAGAGTCAGTCCACCAACGGGTTTGGCTTATCCGGGTGCCAAAGGCGTCCTTTATTTTGGCATAAAGGCGAGCTAGGAGCAGAGCTCCTTGCAGTTCGAGTCGCGGCAAAGTCACCTCTTCGATGGGTGCCAGTCGCGACCTGGAGCACAGCAACCGAGATTGCGGGTTTCCTTCACCGTCCAGAAAGCGAAGGTAAATGGCGCATCCAAAAGCCTTCGTAGAAGCGTCGCTGAAGCCGTACATGATCGCGTCCTGAGGTTCGCTGGGCAGCGCCATCCTTGGGATTGGGAGCTGTCTGAGAAGCGGCAGGTGGCTGGCGAATCCGTTCCAGCTTTCGATCATGCGAGGAGATGCGGCTTCATCCCATCCGAAGCCATCTCGCCAGACGTCTTGTAGCAGAATCTTTCCGGTGACTATCACTGGTTGGAGGATCCCGATAGGATCATACAGCTTGCCAACTTTGGATGCTAAACGTCGTTTCTCCAATGAACCCAAAGGCTCGTAGAACTCATCTTGGACTACGAGCCGGAACGTATCCTCTGTAGGGCACCAAGCCAGGCCGAGCAACTTGATGGCCTGCTTCTCACCAATCTGTACAGTTGTGTCGCGATGTTCCATCGGGATTTTGCTGGTGATCTCTGGTGAGTTGGATGCCCACTTTCGCAATGGCATCCCGCGTTTGTTGAGTGCTCGCTCGACGCTTGTCCACGTAGAACGATGATTGGATGGCGTCAGCTGTCTGGGGATCGGAAGTCCCTACTTCCTCCCCGGCTTCGAACAACGCCCTGCAAGCCAAATAAGACGAAGCAGCCTCACCGTACGTAACAGTGAGGAGTCTGAATAATTGCATCGTGTCCTTTGGCTTGTCGCGCCACAGAATGCATTGCATCCAAGTGTCGGGCTCGGATACCCATACTTGACGGTACACCTTCACGATGTCGGCAGTTGCCACCACGGTTTGAGTACGGAAATCTAGCCAGATTCGGAATAAGTCAGGCTGGATCACGGGTCCTACTACGGCTTGGAGGATTCCGGAATCAATAAGGAACCTAATTGGTTCCGATCACAGTCAACCAAGACCTCCTCAAATGAGAGGGCGTACACCTGCTGAGGCTTTTGATCTACACCCCCTGTAGGCGAACGGGGGAATTCGGACTGGGAAAATCTTGATCCGGAGCCGTTTTCCTCCACAGCATTGATCCGCTTCCTGCGGCAAGTTGCAGCGAAGTGTCCACGCACTCCACAGGAGTTGCACGTCTTGTTCAACGCTGGACACAGACGGCCAATATGTTCTGTTCGGTCGCATCTCGAGCATCTCTCGGGTCGACTTTTCGAAAACATTGCATTGCTCCGGAAACGCTTTGATTCCACTTCATTATCCCGTCCGAAGTTATTCTTATGGCTCCCTCTAGGGTAGCGAGGCGAGCTACGCGATACAGCCATGATATTAGGGTCTTCCACTGGTAAAGGGTCGGGTTGTTGCGCTTCATCACGCGTCGCTGACTGGACTATAAAATTTGTGTCGTGCCCATATGTCCTAGCTGCTCTCGCAAGCTCCCGGTTCCTCAGGCCCTTCAGGAGTTGCGTTCGAACGAACCGGTGTTGATCAGACGGACTATACCCGCAGAGCCAGACCTTTTCCCTCAACCTTGCGTGAAAACTGAGGGCTGATTCCCCTCTCTCCTGCTGCATTGACGAGAATGAGTCGTGCTCGGCCGAGGTGTCCGTTAGAGTCTTGAGGTACCCTTCGATGTTGTGCATGAACTCCGAGTAGCAATCGGCGGCATCAGAAGTAGGCCGTAACTTTGCAGCACGGACTATCCCCTGCAGTTCGTCTCCGATGGAGAGGTACAGGAGCTGGTACCGTCGCACCGGATCATTCGCGTTCGAAAGCGACGCCGCGATCTCGAAGTTATCAAAAAACTTTGTCCATGCTTCCCACATTTTGTTAGCCGGTATCCCTTTGGGAAACAGCTTGATACTGTCTCATCGGATGCTTTGCGGGTTGCTCTCGCAAGGCAAAGTCGTTGGGGCAGATGCCCGAGAGCCTACAAGGCCGGCAATGGTTTTCTCCAGCTCTTGAACCTTGCGACGCAGCTCCTGGTTTTCCTGGTCCGAACCCGAGTCAATTGGACTTACAAACTTCCCCAAAGCCTTGTTATTCTCCTCATCGCTCCCGTCTACGCTGTCATGTTCCGGGGCACGGACGAATTTGCTGATACTCGACATGTTTGCGGTAGGTTGGTTTCGAATGTTTGAAAAAAAAATTCTTCAAAATGTCTGTAATCACTCAATATGAGAGGAAAAAAAAGCAAGAAAAAACAATAAAAACTCTGTTTAGCACTCCACAGGAAAAAGTACCCTAGCGAGTTAATAAATAATATACTATAGTATAAAAGAATAAAGAGTCTCTTGCTCAGTCACTTCTTCCAGTAAGTCGTCGACACGTTTCCTCAATACCAAACATTCAACGTTAATAAATAATATAATATAGAATAAAAGAATAAAGAGTCTCTTGCTCAGTCACTTCTTCCAGTAAGTCGTCGACACGTTTCCTCAATACCAAACATTCAACGGATAACAAAAAAAAAAACACGCTTCCCGAGAAATTCGAGGTATACTCGGTACCTCTGCTCACCCCGAGCGAAATAAGATAATCCACTCCTTCTCTGGTCCTCCTGAGTTCGCGACAATTTGCTCGTCCCGAGCTTCGCTTGTCCATGCTCATCCCGAGCTACGATTCATTTTTCGTTCTGCTCGATTTGCTCGTCCCGAGCTGCGCTTTCGAGTACTCGTCCCGAGCTACTCTTTTCCGTGCTCATCCCGAGCTACGATTTACTTTCCTTCCTGCTCCTCCTGAGCATGAGCTAATTTGCTCGTTCGAGCTGCGCTTTCGAGTACTCGTCCCGAGCTACTCTTTCCCGTGCTCGTCCCGAGCTACGATTTATATTTTTCAATTTTTGATCCAAAAGGAGTTGGAACTGCGTGAGCGCGTGAGCTCTGTTCACACGGAGCGAAAGACCGGCACGAAGCACTAACACTGACGATCACGCGGCGGCACGAAGCGGCACGAGGTTTTCGGATTCAAGGCACGGAAGCCAAACTGCACGTAGCGGGAGTCGAAATAGGTATTACCTTTATACTTCTTTACTTTATTTTTCACGAAGTCGACGTGGCTTATCAAGCGAGCGATAACAGGAAAAAGAGGCCCGTCGATCCGTTGATCGACGGTTTTATAAGTTTCATCGCTCCCCTCCACTTCCCTATGCGTGGGAGAGTTGCCCGTAGCGAAAGCTCTCCCACGCGCTCTCTCATGTGACGTATCAGCACGCGGTGATAAGCTGACATTCCAGCACGCGGTCTGGCACGTCACACGATCTTCCGGGTCATGGAGGGGATTTGCATATTGATGGTCGCACGGAGGACATCATCAATATGCGCTTATCGCATGATCGCGCGGATGACATAATTGATATGCGCTTACCGCATGATCGCGCGGAGGACGTAATTATTGTCGATCAATTATTTCCCACAACCATTCCTCCCCCCTTTGGGACGCAGGCGACCGTCCCAAATTCCGCACGTAGGTGGAGGGTCGTCCTCAAGCTCTGGGGTCATCGGCGGCACGTAGCCAGGAGTCGAGTCAGGAGGACACTGCGCTGCTGCTCCCTCAAGTTGTTCATTTGGCGCTGCGTCGGGTACGGAAGAGTCAGGTGCGTCCGAATGCTCCTTGGATAGTTCCGTTTCAGCGGCCTCAACCGGGAGGGGGCCAACAGCCTCACGTTGCGCTTGTAGATGCCGCTGCTTGTTCGTATGTCAGCGACACGTACGACGCCGTCGGGTCCCACGTAGGTTTTGACGACCAGGCCCATGGGCCATCGTCCAACGGGTAGGTTGTCATCACCGACTAGTACGATCTGGCCCGTCTGCAAGTTTGTAGTGCGTTTCGTCCACTTCGCACTACAACGTAGCTGAGCAAGGTACTCAATTCGCCAACGGGACCAGAATTGTTGAGCGAGTTTCTGGACTCGCTTCCAACGAGTTTTGACACCGGCCGTGTCATCGTCTCCAAGCGGGGCAGGAGTGGTGAACGAAGCTCGTCCGATGAGGAAGTGCGCAGGGGTGAGCGCCTCTACCGATTCCGGACTGGCGTGGATTGCGGTGAGCGGCCTGGAGTTGAGAAAGGCCGAAATTTGGTAGAGTAGCGTCTGTAGCTTTACCAAGTTCAGCTGGGCTCCCTTTGCGGCGGCCTTGAACAACCGTTTCGCCACCTTGATGTTGGCCTCCCAAAGGCCTCCGAAGTTTGGGCTCCTGGGGGGAATAAACGAGAAGCGAATTCCGTTGTCCGCTGCCAAGCTTACCACTTCGTCCTGGAATTCCCGATTGTTGTGAGTCTTGCGAAGCAGGCTCAATTCTCTGGCCGCTCCCACGAAGTTGCGGCCGTTGTCGGAGTAGATCGTGTCAGGTCTTCCACGTAGGGACACGAATCGTAGTAAAGCTGAGATGAACGCCGAGGTAGACTGATCCTCCACTACCTCCAAATGCGTGGCTTTAGTGGTGAAGCACACGAAGATACAAACGTAGACCGTTCTACGCTTGCCTGATCGAGCACTTGAAACGACTTCGAAGGGGCCACACAAGTCCACGCCAGTGTGGGTGAAGGCGGGAGACACGTTGACGCGAGCAGACGGCAGCTGTCCCATCTGCTGGGAATATTGTCTTGGGCGCGCTCGGGCACAAATTACGCATCTCGAGGTTACCCCGACGACTGTTCTCCGCAGGTCTCGCATCCAGAATCTCGCACGGAATTCGGCCATGATCAGCTCAGTTCCCGCATGGAAGTTGTGCTCGTGCAAATGGCGGATGATTACACGGGAGAAGGGATGCGACTTTGGTACTAGGAAAGGTGCCTTGGCGTCGTCAGCCAGATCTGAGTTTCCTAGTCGTCCCCGCACACAGATGATCTTATCCCTTACTATCGGGTCGAGATGCTGCATCGAACCCTTGGGAGCGACTGACCCGGAGTCTTGCATCTCCTTGACCTCATTGGGAAAGCACGTAGCTTGCATCACCCGTACTATCAGTTGGAGTCCGTACTCCAATTCGTCGAGTTGAAGGGGTCCTGATTTTTTCTCCACGGAGGATTTGGGTGCGCGTAAGTTGAAGATTGCTCTACCGAGCCACGCGAAATGTCGTCTTGTCATGATGAACGAGTTGTGGTGCTTGTACTGGGATAATAAGTCATCACAATCGTTCCCCACCATGGCCGTCAACAATAGAGGAGCGTCGACAGCTTCCTCCAACGCAGTCACGTAGTTTAGTTGAGGCATAACTGGCCTTTCATCATTGACTATGAAACTCGGTCCGTTCAGCCAAAAACTCGCAGTCTCGCTGTTTATGAGCTTGTTGGCAGGAAGTCCTCTGGACACGAGGTCTGCTGGGTTGAGTTTCGTCGGCACGTAGCTCCAATCCAGACGATTCGTGGCAGCGTGAATTTTCTCCACCCGGTTCTTAACGTAGACTCCCCACTTGGTGTTATCGGAACGTATCCAAGCCAGTACCACCTGAGAGTCAGTCCACCAACGGGTTTGGCTTATCCGGGTGCCAAAGGCGTCCTTTATTTTGGCATAAAGGCGAGCTAGGAGCAGAGCTCCTTGCAGTTCGAGTCGCGGCAAAGTCACCTCTTCGATGGGTGCCAGTCGCGACCTGGAGCACAGCAACCGAGATTGCGGGTTTCCTTCACCGTCCAGAAAGCGAAGGTAAATGGCGCATCCAAAAGCCTTCGTAGAAGCGTCGCTGAAGCCGTACATGATCGCGTCCTGAGGTTCGCTGGGCAGCGCCATCCTTGGGATTGGGAGCTGTCTGAGAAGCGGCAGGTGGCTGGCGAATCCGTTCCAGCTTTCGATCATGCGAGGAGATGCGGCTTCATCCCATCCGAAGCCATCTCGCCAGAGGTCTTGTAGCAGAATCTTTCCGGTGACTATCACTGGTTGGAGGATCCCGATAGGATCATACAGCTTGCCAACTTTGGATGCTAAACGTCGTTTCTCCAATGAACCCAAAGGCTCGTAGAACTCATCTTGGACTACGAGCCGGAACGTATCCTCTGTAGGGCACCAAGCCAGGCCGAGCAACTTGATGGCCTGCTTCTCACCAATCTGTACAGTTGTGTCGCGATGTTCCATCGGGATTTTGCTGGTGATCTCTGGTGAGTTGGATGCCCACTTTCGCAATGGCATCCCGCGTTTGTTGAGTGCTCGCTCGACGCTTGTCCACGTAGAACGATGATTGGATGGCGTCAGCTGTCTGGGGATCGGAAGTCCCTACTTCCTCCCCGGCTTCGAACAACGCCCTGCAAGCCAAATAAGACGAAGCAGCCTCACCGTACGTAACAGTGAGGAGTCTGAATAATTGCATCGTGTCCTTTGGCTTGTCGCGCCACAGAATGCATTGCATCCAAGTGTCGGGCTCGGATACCCATACTTGACGGTACACCTTCACGATGTCGGCAGTTGCCACCACGGTTTGAGTACGGAAATCTAGCCAGATTCGGAATAAGTCAGGCTGGATCACGGGTCCTACGGCTTGGAGGTCGTTCAGCGAGATTCCCGTCGTCGATTTCGCGCTGGCGTCGAACACAACGCGTAGTTTTGTAGTAGTCGAATCTGGCTTGACCACGCAGGAGTGGGGAATCACGTAGCGTACTTTGGGGAGCTCCTCCGTTGATACTGGGCACATGTGGCCCAGCTCTTGGTACTCTCGCATGAACTTTCGATATTCTGCGTAGGTGGGCTCATGGCTGGCGAGACGTCTTTCTAGGGCTAGCAAGCGGCGTCTTGCTTGCCCCATTGAATCTCCTAGCTGGTTTAGCTCCCCCCGTAAGGGAATTTGTACGACATATCGTCCGTCGTCAGTGATGGTGGTATGCTCCTTAAAGTGCGGCTCAAGTTCGTGAGACTTTCAAACCGTGGAGTCGGCGGCATCATTTGGGAGTTCTTCGATTCTCCAGAATCGTTCAAGGATCTCCTTCAAGTCATCGACGGACGTAGCTAGACAACTCTGTTCGTATAAGTCGGCTCAATTGTCGTCAGTAGACATAATCTTCGCCCGTATTTGTTGAGTGATCGGGATTTTACTTCCCACGCCACTCAGCGTCAATCGTGCGGGTAGCATCCCTAACCCAAGACGTTTGGCCGCGTTCTTGGTGATTGCCTCTATCTGGCTGCCGGAATCGAGCACGCATCGGATCCGTTGCCACATCCCCATGTTGTCCTGGATGAGTATCGCGACCGTGGCGAGCAGCACGTAGCTTTCCAGTAACGGGATGTCTTCCGTTGGCATATTGCCAACCAAGGCACGCCTTGATTGGCAAGAATCGGTAGCAGGATCGCTCGCTGAATTGGAACCCGAGGGCCACCCTGTGGGATGGCTTCACCATGACGAGGCGCGGGACAAGCACGATGACGCACGGAGCCGGAACGAAGCACGGAGCGGGATTTCCTCGGGATGTCGCCAGCACCAGGCGGCAAGTGGCAGGCACTGGGCGGCGCGGCAGCACGAGGAGGCACGGAGCAGGAACAAGAGGCGGCGCGAGCACCAGGCGACAAGAGGTAGGCACTGGGCGGCGCGGCAGCACGAGGAGGCACGGAGCAGGAACAAGAGGCGGCGCGAGCACCAGGCGACAAGAGGTAGGCACTGGGCGGCGCGGCAGCACGAGGAGGCACGAAGCGGGAGCGGCGATCCACGTAGCGGGGACGACTCGGTACAGCGCGGGCACCAGGCGGCAAGTGGCGGGCACTGGGCGGCGCGGCAGCACGAGGAGGCACGGAGCAGGACCGAGAGGCGGCGCGAGCACCAGGCGACAAGAGGCAGGCACTGGGCGGCGCGGCAGCACGAAGAGGCACGAAGCGGGAGCGGCGATGCACGTAGCTGGATCGACTCGGTACAGCGCGGGCACCAGGCGGCAAGTGGCGGGCACTGGGCGGCGCGGCAGCACGAGGAGGCACGGAGCAGGAACTGAGCGGCACGGTGATGTTAAAAGGAACAGAGTGGGCACATTCCTGTACACAGCTTGCATGACTTGGCAAACCTTGGACACCGGGCGGCAGGCGACAGTCCCTGGGCGTTGCGGCAGCACGAAGAGGCAAGGAGCGGGAGCGGCGATGCCCGGAGCTAGAGTCACTCGGCACGGCGCAGGCACCAGGCGGCAAGCAGCGGGCACTGGGCGGCGCGGTAGCACGAGGAGGCACGGAGCACACACGGGGCACGAAGCGGGAACGGCGAGGCACGGAGCTAGAGTCACTCGGCACGGCGCGGGCATCAGGCGGCAAGCAGCAGGCACTGGGCGGCGCGGTAGCACGAGGAGGCACGGAGCACACACGGGGCACGAAGCGGGAACGGCGAGGCACGAAGCGGGAGCGGCGAGGTACTAGACTGGAGCGGGGAGGCCCGAAGCGGGCGCGTGAGGGCACGGAGCCAGCAAGTCATTCCGATGTTAGCTTGGGGTGTGCGTGCAGCATGGTGTGGTGCTTCTTGCCACACACTTGGCACCTCCGCTCGCTAGGGCATGAATTGGCCGGATGTTCCTTCGAAAAGCAATTCATGCACTTTCGGCGGTCCATAATGTAGTTAATGGATTGCATTACGGACCGCGCGCGCAGTTCTGGGCACACGGTCGTGATGTGGCCCGCCTCGTCGCACGCGTAACACCGCCGCGTCCCAGCCCTCTGACCCCCCTTGCTTACCTTTGCAATGTTGCTGGTGGGAACAACGGCTGGCTGGCTTGCCGATGCCTTCCGCGCAAGCTTGGGGGCAATGACAGCGATCCGTCCTGACCGCCGTATCCTCTTTGCGCTTGGGCTGGTAGTAGATCTTGTTTGCCAAGCCGTCCAGCTCCCCACGCAGCTCAACCCACGTAGGGATGAGATGCTGGTCCGCTCGCCGTGTCACGCTCGCAATGGTGTCAGCGTCCAGCTTCTCCATTACGAGCGCGACAATCAGCCCGTCTTCCACCACGGAGGTGGAGTCGTCAGCATCGGCGATCTGGCGGGCGGAGGCCACGGCCGTCTGATGGCCACCACGTCGATGATGCGCATCAGCGCGTTCGCCGATGGGGCACTCATCCGTGGCAGTTCTACAATCCTTCGAATGTGGCCCATATATGCCACTCTTTTCTTGTAGAACCTCTCCTCCAGCTTGGCCCAAGCTTGCGTGAACGGCATTCCAGCGTTTTCGAATGCCTCACAACTATGCCTCGCGATGTCGCACCGCTCGAGGCACTTTACCAAGAAGGCGAACTTGTCGGAGTCCTCCGTAAGCCCAGCCACGCGCTTCTCGAATCAGCTCGAGAACGCGGGCCATTCGGAGGGCGAACCCTCGAACTTGGGCAGTTCTATGCGAGGCAGGTGGTCTGCTCGCGGTGGCTGCCCCGCCACCGTGGTGTCCAAAATGGACGGCTTGGAGGCAGCTCCCTCACGGTACTTGCTTGCAGCCGCCACGGCTGCCGCATAAGCCTCCGTGAAGGGGCCCCTGCGCGGATGGGGGCCGGTGATACTTTCAACGCGCATCAACGCGGCGTTCCCGTCCCGCCACAGGGACGCCAAGATGTCCACCTTAACGGCGGCCACCTCCGGTTTCATTTTCGCATCGAGGCTTGCGGCCACCTCCTTTACGCTGCCCTCTAGGGCGGTAAGTAGCCGCAAGGCCCCGGCCACGTTGCTTTCGTTATCGTTATTCATAACGTAATGTCGCGACAGAATTTTGCACTTGTGCACTTTTCACGAAATCACGTCGGGGTCACCAATGGATCTGCGTGAGCGTAAGTTCTGTTCGCACGGAGCGAAAAACCGGCACGAAGCACGAATACTAGCAATCACGCGGCGGCACGAAGCGGCAGGGTTTTCGGAAGCAAGGCACGGGAGCCAAACTGCACGTAGCGGGAGTCAATATAAAATATCAATTTTATACTTCTTTGCTAAGAGCTTTATTTTCACGAAGTTGACGTGGCTTATCAAAGCAAGCGAAAACAGAAAAAAGAGGCCGTCGATCCGTTGATCGTCGGTTTTATAGTTAGAACGCCCCCCCTCTCTGTTTTGGACCTGGCCTATTCCTGGCACGGTATTTATTCGATTGATTGATTGTTTTACAGTCGGAAGCATAGTTACAAGTCACGTCTACAGTAATATTGCACTTCGTCTTGTCAATTTAGTCGGATAGCGCTGTTTCACCCACTTCAACGCAACGCCTTTTTTCAAAAAAATTCAACGATTTTGGTACCAGTCGAGTTCCAGGCCCAAAACCTCCTCTAAAATGGTATTTACTGATACTATCGATATTTTAATATCATCGGTCAAGTCTCTAATCATAAATCGACGATTATTTAACATTGATTCCTTAAAATTTCGAACGTGAGCTTCGTCGAATGAGGAATCGTTGAGGATGATCTGTCCCATGACGCCATTTTGGCCATTGCACTATGGAGCGAAAAGAGCAAATTGCCGGGATAAAATTCGGAATCAAATGTTTTGCAATTTTTTCATTGTATTATCGTGTAATACTATTATATTACACGAAATTATGATGTTTCTGGACAATTCCGCCAGGTGGCGCTGCAAAAACCTCATATTTTTGGACTTTTCTATGGGTGCATTATTTTTTCAATCTTTTTTTTTAACATTTACATAAAGATTTTGTTTAGTTTGATATAAAACAAACTAAATTTACAAAAAACTTTCATTCAAAACATTGTTATTTGGAAAATAATTGATATTTAAAGCATCTAACGTGGACATAACTTATGAACTACTCAGATGATTGCAATGCTCTCATAAAAATGACTTAAATATTGAATTCTCGCTACATTTTACGGACGTGTTCTCTTCTATCCCTTCTGTATATTTTATTTCTACCTTCTGCTGCTTCCTCTCCTAAGGATCCTAATGGAGCTGGGACATTTACAATTATTTCATCTACATGCGCAAGAACTTTATGGACAGTATTGGTACAAAGTGCATTTTGTACCAATTGTAATGATGTATGTAAAACATGTATGTGTCTTTGCAATATAGACTAGTAGTTTTTGGATTTAAAAGCTGTGAACAGTTGATGGCTATTAAAATATTTTGAAACCTTTCTATAAGTTCTGTTTGTATTTGCAAAATATCGCTCAACTTTTCTATGCTTGAAAAAGCCCGACGACAAACATTTCCCGTCTTACTATTTCCACCCATTTGCCTTGGCTCATCAACTTTAACACCAAATTTTTGTACAACTTTTCCAATACAATTTTTTTCGATCATTGTGCATGTTTTTATAATTTTTAGTAACATTCCAGTTTTTAAATTCAAATCTGTACGAAATGTGACGCAAGCATTCGAAAAATATCACCCAACAGTGCAGTGGAGATATTCCATAAGATAAATTCTCAGGATTTGGAATAAATCCATTTTCTAAGTGCTCTACACTGTTCATTTCTGTTGGTTTTGCACCACATACACAACATGTTTGCATAGACAGAGTTTCGGTTAAATATACCAAATTTTTTCCATCAATTAAACTCATGTAATCGGCCCATGAGCGTCGGGGCTCACCACCTCGACGGCGTGGGTTCGAATCCCAACCGAGAACGGACCCTCCCCTGTACGAGAGGACTGACTATCCACGTACAACGAGGAAACAAGTCTCGTAAGCCCTTAACGGGCAGGTATGAACAAGAGGTCGTTACGCCAAGAAGAAAAGAAGAAACTCATAATAAACATGAATAGTCTACTGCCGCATAATTTGTTTCATTTAGCTGAATTGTGTAAGGGACCAACCTGGTTACTTGGCTTTTGATTTAGTCTACTGTTTGTATAACTTTATCTTTTGACTCTTTCGCAAATCCGATCACAATTAGCCTGCAAAACCTAACACTTTGGGGCATCAAGTTTATTCAGATGATATCTGAATCATCGCTAATGAATGAAAGACGGATAAGCGTTAATGTCGATGCTAGTAATTCCCTGTCTGATGCAGCATTTTCTCCGGAACTATGAAATGGTTGATTTTAAATGTTGTGTCCACTAGATCCGTCAATGCCCCACGAGCACAATAATACGACGCTTAGTGAATCACACAAAGAAGATAAAAAGTGCAGCAAAATTTCTGCTTTTTGTATTTCAATTATTCTACATTCAGTGTGATTGATGCTTACGGTTTGATGCTAACTTTACTTTCAATGAACTTTAACGCATACCCAATGTTTTCCTTGCAAGAAGCATCGTTGATTATAAAGGAAACCATCGTGAGATTATCAAATCAATCTCAAATAGACTATTGACTTGAAAACTATAAAAACGTTGTTTGTTCTCCAAGGAGCTCACTTACAATTGCTGTTTATGCTGTTCAAGGTAAAGTTTGAATGATGTTTTTATAAACGATTATATATGTAACCTTTCAAATTCATACCGCTATGGTATGCCGTTCGAAGGTCAAAATTTTAAGATCTACCTTAGCTGTTACCGTATGGTAAGGATATATTGTTTTCAAAAGCAAATATTCTACAAGTTATTCACCCACAATTAGCGGCGTTTTACAATAAGGCTAGTGACAGACAAATGACAAAAGAGTGAATGGTAAATCTACCCAGAATTCACGGCTTTTACAGGTAATAGTACAAACAGAACAAAGTGTTAGTGTAATGGGTTTATGAGCTGTAGAACAAGTAAAAGGGACCAGCTACATTCAAAGCAAACCAAACCAAATTTCGTTCTTTGCTAGTGATTTGGATTGTATTTCCCCTTTTACGTGATATTCAACCATTACCCTGCTTCACATTTTTCATTGAATGAGAATTTCAAATATTTCTTACCACACATGATGCTGCATATGGCATGATGGAGACGCCTAGTAGGTGATAAACTATAAGCCTCACATACGAAATTCAAAAAAACAGGTAAAGTTCGCGCGTATATGCAAAAAAAACCATCATTTATTGTTACAAAACATTCTAGACTATAAGTGGGTATGCAACATATTACAATCTTTTACGATCCTTAGCGATGGCGTAAGGTTAAAAACAGAAAATTGAAAAAATTTCCAAGATTTTTGCGAAACAATTCTTAATATTTTGCGATATTCAATTTCAGTTTACTTAAACTGTCAATAATTTTAAAGCAGGATAATATACCTTTCCAAAACTGTGCTTGAAATTCGATTCCGGCCATTACTATAGGAGTTACAGCCCTTCAAAGTTGATGGATTTTTTTCAATTTTTCACGCAAAATTTTCAAAAATCTTGACTTTGACGGTCTGTTTCTCAGAACCTGGAAGAACAGAAGCTCTAGTTTTTGGGTCATTTCTTAGTTTCATCTTGTAGTTTAAGAAAACGTATTTCATTTTTCTGAAATCCAAAAATGAATTTTTGATTTTTATCCCGGCTCCGCTCCATCGTGCATTGTGGCCATGGCGGCCATTTTGGAATTCACTAAACCCCTCGCATTTTTTTTTTCGACATAACTGCATTGCCAAAAGCTATTTCAACGAATCCGCAACTAAACATTAATCACGCAAACAAAATTTTAAGCAAATTCTTTGCTCCCCCAATGAGGCCAGGGACGAAAATCGAGGGTCATACTTGTAGGCCACAAAAAAATCATATCTCCTATCCGGATGAATATTTTTACATGAAATTTGCTGGAGAAGTCAAAAACACATATATTAACAATAAAAAAATAACAATCAGCCAATACCTTTGACTCGCACAGTTTGAGCACCAATTGCACCTTACTTTTTGGACACAGTAGTACACACAGATTTTCTTTATTTAAGGTGAATATGTAAACAAATGAATTCTTTTTTATAAAAAAATTCGACAAAATTTTCAATTATAGTTGTATTTACATAAAATAATCTGTAATTTTTTTTGTTTCAAAGCATTGTGTTTAAATTGGTCTATGACCGGGCCGCTACACGAACCGCAAACTCCAACCGAGAACTCAAAAACCGTATAAGTTTACGTCAAAATCTTTTCGGTTCGTGTAGCCGCGTTTTGTGGTACCAATGCTGTCGCCAGTCAATGCAAGCGAAAAGTTTCTGACAGTCTATGCATGTGTCAGTCTCTGCTGTTTTTTTTTTATCAGTTAGCTCAAAAAGCTGCCTTCGAAGCAAACAAGATATCATCTTCAGTTAACACAAAAAGTTAAATATGGATAATCTGTTGATGAATGAAGAGTGGCTAACAACCCTATCCAGGGTCATCGAGTTAAGTACCCAAAACTCCCAACTCAAATATATGTAAGAACCGTAATCTTACACTAACCGTTCATATTTTTCATAAAAAATGTCAGTTCTCACCTGACGCGCGTACAATCTCTTTGATTCGGTTCCGCTCATCTTGCCTTGTTTGCCAGCGAATTCCGGATGAATATTTTTAGATGAAATTAGCTGGAGAATTCAAAACCACTTATATTAACAATAAAAAAAATACAATCGCACACACAGTTTGAGCACGAAAGTCACTTTACTTTTTTAGTATTTCGCGGTTATTTGTTGTGCTTCTTTCCCACTTGATCCTTACGTGGTGCCGCTTATCATTCGAGTGACTTCCCGCTCTCCGGTTTGCCAAACCCTTTATCTCGGGAGCCCTTTGTTGTTATCCAGCATCCATCACATAATCCCCTTATGCATTTGCACCGGGTGCCACATTGCCGAAAAAAAAACCTGCCAAGTAACCTTAAAATCCAACGGAAATGTTATTTAGTTTCATCACAGGCAGAGACGAATGACCGAGGAGGTCAAAGTCTCTGAAATTAAAAAAAAAAATTCATCGCAGGGAAATAAATCTCAAATTAAAAATTATAGCTATAAAATGACAAAATATTACCGTAACTACAAAAGAAACACGTAAATTTATCACCATATGTTCGTTTATTTTGTTTTTGAGATTTGTTATGTTTATATTTATTTCTTTTTCGTCTTCTTCTTCTGACGCATTTGAGTTTTCGGTTAGCTGCCAAAAACTTCGCGGGTGCAGTTTTCAGCTCACGGAGCTGAAAAGTGTTTGACGTAAACTTCTCGGTTGTTCCCCTCTTCTCGCCGAAAAGTTTTTGAGTTTGCGGGTCGTGTAGCGGGGCTCTGACATTTTCAATTGTAAATATTGATTAGGTACGGTCACACGAGGCGAACCCTGCTCGAATTTCGACGGTCGGCGAACCTTTTCTTGAATGTGTTAGTGAATCGAGCAGAGTTCGCGAATCTTTTTCGAGCAGAAAAGGTTCACCGATTTTGGTGGATAGCACGAACCTTTGCCGCGAACCTCTTTGACAGATATCTGGAATATTCCGTTTGTTTACAAAAAGCGTACGGTTTTATGTGCAACGGTCGTGTTAAGTGAAAAGATGGAAAATAACCAAACGCCGTGCGAAATGAATGTAAGTATGATTTGTTGGCTCTTGCCAGATTAAATTATAACCAAGCAAGCCCTTAATAAGCATATTTTGGTGGAGCTGGAGCCGTAGTTGTTTGTTACAAACAACAGTATAGTATTGTTGCTGTCCAAAATATGTGACTGTGAATTTTATTTTTATTCTGTTTTAGGAAATAAAAGATCAGGCTCTTAGCATGAAATTGATAGATTTAGTGAAAAATCACCCAGTCCTTTGGTCGGTATCGTCCAAGCCATACCTGGACGCCAATAAAAAGGTGGACGCATGGCGAGATATCGCTACGGACCTGGGGAAGCCCGAAAATGCAGTCATCAAAAAATGGCAATCATTGTGCGCATACTTTAGAAAAGAAAATGCCAAAATTAAAAAAAGTATGATAACGGGTTCAGGTACGTAGATCGTTTGAAAACATGTTCTCTTCAAAGATGGAACTAATTATTTTGTTTTTTGTAGCGCGCTCCGAAGTTTACGTTTCGAAATGGTTTGCTTTTGAGAGTATGCAGTTCGTCGGCAATACTGCAAAAGCACGGAAGACGCAATCCACGGTAAGTTTAGTAAAAACTTCTATGTCTCGGTTTCCTTGAGCTTAGGGTTCGAAAAATAATTAAACAGAAAACATGCAGACTGTGACGTATACAATTCTTGATCCATTAGTTCAACAACATTACAGTTAGAGTAATTCTATAAAAAGCGATTGGCAAAAAAGTAACAAATAACAACATAATTTAATGATTTTCGAATACGTTTACATTCTTTAATTTATTCAATTTAATTCTTTAATTTATTCAATTCAATTATTGTTGTTGATATTGAAAAGCTAAAACATTATTTGTCGTGAAGTCGTGAGCCAAATGGGAACGTACTCTTTGTAGATCTGTTGCTGATCTACGCGCAATTCCCACGAGGGGTAGCATAGATGCTGTAGGTTCTTCGGAGCGCCAAGAGCCGTGAATAATTTCTCCATGAACCTCACGATCTACGGAACCGGCGGGCATGTAAATATCTCTAGAGTTTCTTTTCCGCGAATAGTTATGCATATATACTGTCGCTAGCACTATCTTTTCAGCAATGTTTGGCTCTAACAACATAGGTTTTCTGAGAACACGAAAAACGCTACTTAGAATACCAAATGCGTTTTCAACGGTTCTTCTTGCCCTGCTATGTCGAAAGTTGAAAATCCTTTCTGGAGTATTTCTGCCAGGAACTCCTGCAAAAGGAGTTAACATATACTTAGATAAGGAAAAAGCTTTGTCACCTAGTAGCATATAAGGCAAAGGAATGCTATATGGAATCCTCAAAATTTCTGGTGGTGGGATATTTAAAGAATCGTTTTCTAAATCGTTAAATATTGAGCTATTAGCTAAAACTCCACCATCTGAAATTCTTCCCTGGCAGCCAACGTCTACGTATAAAAAATTATAGTTAGCATCAACAATACCCAACAAAACAATACTATAAAAATGTTTATAGTTATAATATTCCGCTGCAGTATTCTTCGGAGCTGTTATGCATACATGTTTGCCATCAATTGCTCCGATAACATGTGGACAGTTCCATTTTCGCTCGAACTCTGTAGATATCTCCTTCCATTGTGCAGTAGTTGACGGAAGCTACAAAAGAGAAACCAAAGACTAATTACAAATTCATGTTCTACATAGCGATATTAAATAATAAAATAAGTTTTTAATAAACAAATCATTTTCTTATTGCAGCAACAACATTCGAGATCGCAGAACCTCCAACCAGCACCTGAACCAATCGATACCGACGTAATAATGCACCACCAGCTACCAACCGAAATTACCGAAGATGTTATGCACCATCAGTCACCACCAGCAGAAAACAACACAACCTTGCTCCAGCCCGAAAATCAAAATAACGAAACTGTTACACAAAACACTAGGAAACGAAAGACACCAAACAATAGGGACGAGGATTTTTCAGCTATATTTTCCTCAATAGGACAAAGCCTGGATACAATAATTACAAATATGAACAACTACAGCAGCCGGAACGTTACATTCGGAAATTACGTGACACAAACACTGGAAGGATTGCCAAAAACAAAGCAAGAAAAGCTGATCCACAAAATTAATCTATGCATTTTTGAAATAAACAATGAAAATGATTCGTAAAAACCATTGAATGTAAATAAAATTCTTTCTCTTTTAACGATAGATGCTTCCACTTTTTTTTGCGGGATGATGTTTGCGGTGATGCTTGCCGTTGTGCAGCTTAGTAGAATAAGTTTTACCACCATAGATACTTTGTTCATCGTTGATAGAGGCAGACGGTCCAGATTAAAGACACCATCGCGCACCGTTTGTGTAATTAAAAATACATACAATACATTACCTCAATATAGTCTTGTAGTACATCAATTATTGCTTCGCATACTTCAGGTACTATCTTTGATATTGATGGTTTGGACACCTGAAAAACAAATAAATAAAATCACAAATATAGTTCAAAATAATAAATAATATTACCACACTTACCCGAAACAATACTGATAGTGATTCATAAGAGTCACCTGTAGCAAGAAACCGTAAAGTGATACATAGTCTCTCCAGGGCTGATATTGACTCGCGCATATTCGTATTTTTTCTTGTAATACGCGGTGCGACTAAATCTAGAAGATGGTTAAAATCTTCCCTGTGCAACCTTACGAACTTTTTTATGGTATCGTCGATGCCATTATTTCTCATATCTTCTACCAGCCTTCCCGCCATGTTTTCACGTTTGAGGAATAACTCGCGCATCCAAAAGCGACGATTTACTCCTTGTGGTCGTGCATTCCGGGATGCTACAAATAATCTTAATGTATTTGCAAGCGTAAGCGCTGTTCTTGAAATGGCAATGTTGTTCGAGTCCATATTTTCGAAACTTATGGAGATACAGCAAACTACAAGTTATGAAACGATGATGATGGACTGTGAAACGCTTACTTTGATTTACAACTGCCTACGTTCTGGTGTTTACATTCTTACCAACTGTCAAAAAAACAACTTCAAAGGTTCGTTACGTGTGAACGCTGAAAGGTTCGGCAAACCTTTTTTTGGCATTCGTTTGTAATAGTGTGCGAAAGGTTCGCCATGAAAGGTTCGTGTCGTGTGACCGTACCTATTGAAAAACAACGTCATTGCTGACACCTGACTGGAGGCAGAAGTCTCGTAGCTTTTTTATTGATCTTTCTGCTTCTTTTACCGTTATCGGTGGCAGCTCCTCGGATTCGTCTTCGTCGTCGTTTTCTTCGTCTTCTACGGCCAAAATATCAGCATTCGATAAAGAGCTTCACACGGCGATGTCATTGTCGACCTGTACGAACTCGGCAAATGTAGAGTCTTGTAATGGGAGTAGGGACCAAAGATCTTGCACTTCATCCAGGTGTTGGTCTGGTTCTGGCACTTCCACAGGACTCTTCGTTCGGAAGCCAGAATGTTTGAAGCAGTTGATTATTGTCGATGGAGTGACTGTTCTCCAAGCCTTTTCTATCATTGTCATTGCTAACAAAACACTAACATTTACGCTCTGTCGATTTTCAATGTTTTCTATTGTGGTTTTTACTATTTCCCGACGGTAAGACGTTTTGAAATTGTGGATTATGCCTTGATCGAGCGGCTGAAGCTTTGATGTGGTGTTTGGCGGAAAGAATTGCAATTTTATGTTTGTTAAAGAAGGAGCATTATTATGCACAGTGCAATTGTCTAAAAATAACAAAATATGGCTTTTCTCTCTTTTCATGTCGTTATTTAATGTAACCAGCCATTCATTAAATAACTCTGTTGTCATCCACGACTTTTTGTTTGAACGGTAAGTGGTAGGAAAGGACTTTATACCCTTAAAACATCTCGGTTTGGCAGCCTTTCCTATGACCAGAGGTTGTAGTTTTTCCGATCCGTCCATGTTTGTGGAGAGTAAAACCGTTAACCTCTCCTTACTATGTTTTCCGCCGTGGCATTTTTCATCCTTGAACGTCAAGGTTTTGTCTGGTAAACACTTAAAAAATAGTCCGGTTTCATCAACATTAAATATGTTCCGTATATCGAAAGAACTAATGAGATCGACAAGTGATCTTTGCCACTCGTTGGTAACCCCATCATTCACACTTGCACTTTCTCCACATATTTTTTTGAAACAAATGCCATTCCTTTTTATAAAATTAGTTAGCCATCCGTCACTGGCTGAAAAATTCAGCTTCAATTCGTTGGCGAAATATTTAGCCTTTTCTTTTAACAAAAGGCCGCTCACTGGAATGTTTTGTCCTCTACATTCCCGTATCCAAGTCACCAAACTCTTTTCAAGACGAGGAAACTCGCCTTTACAAATTCGCGTCTTCGCACCGCAGAAGGATGATGCTTCTAAGATCTTCTCCTTATTCTTGATGATCGTCGACAGCGAGCTGAGTGGGATGCTAAAGGCCCTGGCTACGTCTATCTTCTTTTCACCACGTTCTACCGCTTCGATGACCCTCTTCTTCTCTACGATAGTCAAAGACTTGTACTCTTTTACCGTCGACATGTTACCGTCACAGAGTAAATTGATACTGATTTCCAGTTGGTTATCACTTTATTGACCGGCGCTTTTTCCCCAAAAGTTGTTGCTGTCACCGAGGTCCGTGGCTATGGTTGCTGAGTTATGAACTGGAAATAAGTTTGCGTGTATTGATTTACGCTATGCCTTTACCCACCGTTTTCGCTAACTGTTTTTTCTTTACTTTTCTTTGTGCACCTTACTACAAAACATGTGTGCCCCAATGTCCGTCCGCCCGTCTACACCATGCAGTCTAATTCGGACGAAAATCTACGCCCCCGTTCAACAGAGTGTTACATGGCACCCGCGATGTGACGCGTTCTATCGTTTCAACTCACTCAGAACTTCGAATTGTTGCGAGTTGAGTGGGTACAGCTTCGAATTACCGCGTGAAAAGAGCAACCTAGCTTCGAATTTTACTTCGAATTATCGAGTGTACCAAATCGTATTGTTTTTTTTCGAAATAGTGAGAGTTTTTCAAGGGACTACTGATATACTTCGAATTATCGAACGTTTGAGTTATCGAGAGTCGACTGTATTTGTATAAATGAAGCAATACCAGCGGGTCATTCTCCAACATTACCAAGCTCAACCACTAATGTAGGGAGAACGTACAATCACCCATCGCGTGAAGCTTGTAGAGTACGAGATAGTTTTAAAGACTACTTTTATGTAAATAGCATTGTTATAGACTAATGATATAAGTTATAGGTAAGTTTAAGAAATATTTTTAGAAATAGATTAGGTACAGGTATATGTAAGTTTAGTAAAGATAGGTTGTATAGATCTGTGGGTACGGTAACACGACGAATCGTTTTCTGTGTTTTTTACCACCTTTTTTATTTTAATGATCACCCAAAAGAATCTATCACTTTGTTTCTGAATTCACCACGTAATGTTAGCGCGTAGAAAAGCCACTAGAGAAGAGAAGAACGCGTGCTCGTTGCATGCGCTTTTTATATCGTTCCCTGAGCAACCCGCGTGGGTTGCGCGGCAAGCCGTTCTTGCCATCGTGCACGATAAGTTCTTAACGGAGACGAACGCACGGTAAGTTCGCGGCTGTACTGTGCGGACTTGCCGCTGTTCGTTGTCTCCGATGTCCGCAGCCGCTACAGTACCCCCTTGCTAGCCGAATCACCGGGGCTATCGGAAGCGTTGAGGGAACCGTACATGTCGTCCAGACCTGGTGACTTTCGGCGATACCGGATCTGGTTGCGGCTCGTTCGGCGTCGTCATCAGCGTTGATGGTACCGTTGTGGTTGTTGGCGTCGATGTTGTCGTTTGCGTTTGGGTCGTCGATGGTGGTTCCTCGATGTCAGCTCGGTAGCACGGTTTTAATCGGTCGATTGAGACATTGATTATTTTGCCGTTAATGTCGACCGCGTAGTACTTGGCGCTACGCTGATGGACTTTAAACGGCCCGTCGTACGGGGTCGAGAGCGATGGTCGGATGGAGTCGTTTCTCACAAAAACATGCGTAGCTTTTGCAAGATCGCTGTGAACAAACACATGTTGTTGCCCGTGCCAAGCGGTCTCGTCGGTTCTGATGCGTCTCATCGCTTGTCGCAGGTTCATCAGTAGATCGGGGTCGGTATCAGATGATGTTATCTTCGGTTCGCATACGAAGTCGGAGGGTATGCGAAGGGTCGTTCCATATACGAGTTCGGCAGGAGCAGCTTCCAAGTCATCCTTGTAAGACGTACGCATTCCCAGGAGGATCATTGGCAGGTGTTGCGTCCAGTGGATTGTGTCGTGGCATAGGATGGCAGCTTTAAGTGTACGGTGCCATCGTTCAATCAATCCATTGCTCTGCGGATGATATGCTGTAGTCCGCAGGTGTTTGGTGCCCAAGGTTTTGAGGAGTTCGGCGAAGAGGTTCGACTCGAACTGACGTCCTTGGTCGGTTGTGATGTATTGAGGAATTCCAAAGCGTGCAATCCAGTTAGCAACCAGTGCGTGGGCGACAACCGGTGCTGTCATGTCCGGCAGTGGAATAGCCTCTGGCCATCGAGTTCGACGATCTATGATCGTTAAGCAGTAACGCTGTCCGTTACTTGGAGGAAACGGTCCCACGATATCAACGTTGATATGTGAGAATCGATTTGTCGTCGCCGGGTATCGTTCGAGGGGCGTTTTCGTGTGTCTCGTGACTTTCGCTCGCTGACATTCCAGGCAGTTGCGGGCAAAACGTATGCTATCCTGGCGAATGTTGGGCCAAACGAATCGGGAAGTCATCAGTTTAGCCGTCGCTCGGGTGCCGGGATGATGTAGTCCATGAGTAACCTTCAGGAAGCGTTCTCTGAAGGCCCTCGTGATGAACGGTCGCAGGTTGTCGGTTGTGTCGTCACAGTAAAGTTGATGTTCGGTACCTGGAATGGTTACTCGCTTGAGGTGTAGGCTAGTACTCACGTCGTTTTGAAGGATGCGTTGTAGTTCCTCGTCTTTGGCCTGGTCGTCGGCCAATGCTCCGAAGTCGATCACCCTGCTATCGTCGATCGCGTTGATTCGAGAGAGAAGATCAGCTGTAACGTTGTCCTTTCCTTGCACGTGCCGGATATCAGTTGTGTGCTGACCAATGTAGTCCAATTGTCGAGCCTGTCGTGGTGAAGCTTTGTCGGAGCTTTGCTTGAAGGCGTATGTTATCGGCTTGTGGTCGGTATAGATGTGGCTTGTTCGTCCATCCAACCAGTGCCGGAAGTGTCGTATTGCCAGGTATATCGCTGTCAGCTCGCGGTCGTAGGTGCTGTATCGTCGCTGCGTTTTGTCAAACTTCTTGGAGAAGAATCCAAGTGGTTGGAGTTGTCCATCTACTACTTGATGTAGTGCTGCGCCAGCAGCGATGTCCGAGGCATCGACCCATAGTGAGAGTTCCGCGTTGGCTATGGGGTGTGCAAGGAGCGTGGTGTTCGCTAGCTGCTCCTTGCACTCGATGAAGGCTGATGTCGTCTCAGGAGTCCATTCGAGAGGAGTTTTGTCGTTTTTTCGATTTCCGGGAATCATAGCGAGCAGCGGGGCTTGTGCAACGATGGCATTCGGTATGAATCGGCGGTAGAAGTTTATCATCGCGATAAACTTTTTTAGCTCCTTTACGGTCGCTGGAGTTTTAAAATCGCGGATAGCTTCTACCCGTTCCGGAAGAGGCAGGATACCGTTTTCGTTTACCTTATGGCCTAGGAATCTAATTTCTGATTTCCCGAGTTCGGTCTTCGCACAGTTGATGTGTAAATGGTGCTCTTCCAGTCGTTTGAAGAGCTGGGTGAGGTGCTCACGATGTTCTGCCATAGTAGTGGATGCTATGAATATGTCGTCGATATATACGAACACAAAGTCCAATCCACGTACGACTTCATTTATAAGGCGTTGGAAGGTCTGCGCGGCGTTCCGCAGGCCGAAGGTCATGTACGAAAACTCGAAAAGGCCAAATGGTGTTATGATTGCCGTCTTCGGTACGTCGTCGGGATTTATTGGCACTTGGTGGAAAGCCTTCTTCAAGTCGATTTTGGAGAACACGTGTTTTCCAGCGAGGGTGGCGGTGAAATCCTGTAGATAGGGTACGGGATATCGATCAGGGACTGTTTGAGCGTTCAGTGCCCTGTAATCGCCACATGGTCTCCACGTTCCGTCTGGTTTCTGCACCATATGCAAGGGACTCGCCCAGTTGGATCGCGATGGGCGGCAAATTCCCAACCGGAGCAGGATGTCGAACTCAGCTCGTGCTGCAGCAAGTTTCTCCGGAGGCAGTCTGCGAGGACGCGCACTCGTTGGCGGGCCAGTCGTATCGATGTAGTGCATGACGGTAGAGTTGCATGTCAGTCCCGGTGGCGATGTTGTTGTTAATGCCGGAAAATCGCTTAGAATATCAGCTAAAGGCGCCTCTCGTGAGAACGCTCGGATGTCGCTGGCTGCGTCGTCGATCAGGATGCCGGTCATCTGGATGTTCGTGGTGTTATCAATAAGCCGTCGTCGCTTCAGGTCGATCAGGAGGTCGTGGTGTGCAAGGAAATCCGCTCCGATGATGGCGATGGTGACATCCGCGATGACAAAGGTCCACAAGAAGTCCCTGCGGAGGCCAAGGCTGACGTTTAGAGTTGCCTCTCCGTAGACGGGGATGTTTGTTCCATTCGCAGCTACAAGCACGGCGCTTGTAGGTCGCACACCACTAACGCGTCGGTCGCGTGGAATTACTGATATTTCGGCGCCGCTGTCGATCAGGAAGCGCGTTCCTGTCGCGTTGTCAGAAATGCACAGTCGAGGCGCGGCGTTGGAGGTAGTGAGCGCGTGCACTACGTCTCCGGATCCCGACATGCATACCTAAGGTTGGTTGGAAGTAACCTTAAAGGTACACGGATGTCGGCACTTCGTTGCGCGAGCACCATGATGCTCGTGATACCAACACAGTCCGGTGTTTGATCCTGTGCGGCTGGTGCTACGCGTTCGTCGAGGAGAGGATTCACGTGAATGTCTGGCGGGAGTTGACGATCGTTTGGCACAGTGGCTACCGTTACTGATCAGTGCTTTTATGTTGCTTAGTTCGGACTTTATCTCATTCCACGCCTCCAGGCACGGCGCGTGCATGTGCCCTTCGTTGCGTTGACTGCCTGGCTCAGCTAGTTGCCCACGCTTGGGCGCAGTTTCGATCGCGTTAATAGGACGCCAGCGTTGCGATTCCATTACCGCGTCGGCGATGGCCAATTTTTCACTAGCTGGGCCCTGATTTGCTACTACCAGCTGTTGTATGTTAGCAGGGAGCCGGGCAGCCCAAAGATCGAGCAACAACTCATCAGAGATGGACCTATTAGCCACCCGCCGCATGTCGTAGTACAGCTGGGAAGGCTTGGCGTCACCAAGCGCCATCTCTGACAGCACGCGTTGCATACGCCTTTGTTGCGATTCGCTAAAGTGCTCCGTCAGCGTTCTTTTCGCGAAATCGTACTTGTTTTTCGCTGGCAGCATTTCCAACTTCGATTTTAATTCAACCAGTGTTTTCTGCGGTACCTGGGCCATCACGAAATTGAATCGTTTCGCATCCTGGGTGTCAAGAATACCGGCGGCAGCGAACCAGTATTCCACCGACAAGAAAAAACCTTCCAGGTTGCTGGTGTCCATAAGCGGTGGAGGGATTTTCGGCGCACCAGAGATCGTCGTCACGTTTTTGTCGGATATTGCATTTGCATCCTCATTGCTAGCCGATGTACCTTCCGATCCATCGTTGGCCACGCGTGTGGCTCGTTCAGGGCTGTGATGAATCATTCTCGGACGGCGTTGTCAAAGCAAGCGGGCGAAGAAAAATGTGGTTCGGCGTGGTGATTCTTGCGCGTGGTCGTTTCCCGGAAGAATGGCTACTCGGTGTAGACCTTCGCACGGGTGGTCGCTTCGTGGAACGGCTGCGCAGTGCAGGGATTCCTAGCGGTTGGTCACTTTTCGTAATGGCTGCTCGATGCAGAGTGCCGCATGGGTCAATTTCTCCGGTCACTTACCGGCGCAGAACGCGTTGTTCGCTGGTAGGGAAATGTGTGATAGCGCAGGCGATCACGTCGGGGTCACCAATTTGAGGGTACGGTAACACGACGAATCGTTTTCTGTGTTTTTTACCACCTTTTTTATTTTAATGATCACCCAAAAGAATCTATCACTTTGTTTCTGAATTCACCACGTAATGTTAGCGCGTAGAAAAGCCACTAGAGAAGAGAAGAACGCGTGCTCGTTGCATGCGCTTTTTATATCGTTCCCTGAGCAACCCGCGTGGGTTGCGCGGCAAGCCGTTCTTGCCATCGTGCACGATAAGTTCTTAACGGAGACGAACGCACGGTAAGTTCGCGGCTGTACTGTGCGGACTTGCCGCTGTTCGTTGTCTCCGATGTCCGCAGCCGCTACAGATCTATGGTAGGTTAATTTGCTATAAATAACCAGTAGCTTAGTTTTGAAACAGTTAGTTTTATCAATGGATTCGGGTTAGGTTAACACGTTTAAGCGCTACGTCGGGCCCGTGGGGCCGATAGTGTTCTTTCCCGTAAGCCGGCGTCGGTCTGCTCGGACCCGTTAGGTAGACCGGTGTTTCTACGAATCGCTGGCAGAACGGAAAGTAGTGCAATTTGCGCATAGCGCTTAACGTGTTAACAAGTATGTTTAAGCTCAATGTATGCAAGACCAATTCACAGATCACATTCGGTATGTCATATCTCCCTCCCTGTGTGCTTGACCTGAAACATACCGAAGGATGGCATAGAGAATTATGCTATGCTGAAATTTAAATATTTACCAGTTGTTCCTAGTATATCACTAATCGGACGCCATGCTGCTACTTTGGCTTTCAAACTCTTATAATTGACATCAGCTGGGCACCACAAACATTTATGAGTTTGAACCAAGCTAATAAGCAATTCGTCGTCCATCATTGTCACTTTCTGTCGTTCTACTACAAGGTTTTACTCGAATGTACATGCTACGCAACAAACATACATTGGTTTCATTTCTTCGAAATTCATTCTTTTATTTCCATTCGTTGCTACTTTCCCATCCATCGCTTCCCGCCCGAATTGACACATTCGATTGACAGATGCAATTGACAAACGCAATAGTCTGCGGCAAGAATCAAACTCGTTTGATTTTTTAGTACAGAAACCGCAAGGTCGTGCGTCTGCGGTGACAGCCCATGACAGCTCCTATCTCTCCCATGTGAAAAAACGCAACCGCATGCGGTTGCGGAAAGCTGTGACCAGGGGTTAACCACTGCACACAACTCTGGAGAGATCTGCTGGAAGCCTGACATTAAGTCTAAAGTACTGAAGTACTTGGCTCTCCCTAATTGATCTAAAATTGTGTCAATCCTTGGTAATGGAAATTTGTCAGTCACGATTTTCTTGTTTAATTGTCGAAAATCTACAACTAGTCTCCATTTTTTGTTTCCCTCTTCTGATTTTTTCGGTACCAGAAGAATTGGTGAGTTGTATGCTGAGACAGAATGTTCTACAATGTTGTCTTTCAGCATTTTATCGACTTGCTTTTTGATTTCATCTGCTTGTGAATGAATTTGTTTGTAATTCGGAATGTAACTAGGTATGTTATCCTTTAATTGAATTTGTTGTGTGTAAAAGTTGTTGATGTCTGAGTAATCAATGATCAATTTTTCAAGATCTTTCTGTGCTTCTAATGGTGCTTTGCTAAGTTCAATTTGATCAAGAATTGTTTGTACTCGGTTTAAGTTGCTACTGTTGTTGTTCATGAACTTGAGAATGTTGTAATTTCTCAGTGGTTCTGTTTTTGGTTTAAATGAATTCAAACATAAAATTACATTTTCTTCGATTGTATTAATGAATTTAACGTACTGTTTGTTTTGTGTGATGATTGTGTTTCCCCAAAATATGCCTAGTTTAATTTCTTCTGCTTGTACTATTGAATCTTCTTGCACATTAGCTAATTTAATTTTTCGAATGACTTCACTTCTAAATGGCAAAACTACTCGATTGCTGGCCCCTTCTTCAATCGGGTGCGATATAAATTCACCTTTATGATGAAATTGAAGTAACCAATGTTCGTAGTTAATGTTGCACATGAATTTTGTCAGAAAACCTTTTCCAAGAATTCCATCTGCATTAATGTCGATGGTTGATGGTAAAAGATGAAACTCATGTTCAACCCAGTTATTTCCAAATTTCATTTTTGACGATGTTGCTGCTATTGTTGTAGTTACTGTGTTGCTAAGATCTTTCAGATTGATTTTCCTATTGGTGTTTATTAGTTGGTTTTGATTGACTTTGTTCATTTTGAATCGAGATATGTTTCCACCTGTATCTAAAATAAGTATGCTGTATTCATCTTTTGACATATTCAGTTTTACTTTGATGTAATTGCTAGCTGATAAGTTTATTGCATAAACTGGCAATCTTGCTGAGATTGCGGCTGCTGACCTAAAAAATGGTCGGTGTTGCCGTTGGGTGTTTGACGCATATTTGTTGCCATATACGCATCGTTTCCCGAAGGTGGATTCATTTGCTCACCTTCCTGTGCAATGGCAAGGCTGATGGTTAACATGATGGAGCATAAACCACACACTAATTCAATTAATATGTCCTCTTTACCTAACGTATGCGATTGATTGCATATTTTGCGTTTTTCTAGCACGTACAAAACCGAGAAAACTTTTTCACTGCCTACTGTACCAAACAAATCGCCGAAAAGAAGACGCTAAAAAATAACCTCTAACTGACGGGTATTCGATAATCAAAGATAACGCTTAAACTGAATACAGAACCGTTAACGTGACAAACTTCTCGTGTTGCAACATTTTCCACATCACATTAGCACGTTTATCATTCTTTTTATATTAAACAAATTGACCCACCGAACTTGCGCAGCGTAGTTCGGTGTAGACAACAATACAGTTCTCCGGCTTAATCTCTTCTTCTTCTTCTTCTTCTTCTTCTTCTTCTTCTTCTTCTTCTTCTTCTTCTTCTTCTTCTTCTTCTTCTTCTTCTTCTTCTCTTCTTCTCTTCTTCTCTATATCTATAAAAATGAATGTTTGTATGTTCGTGATGCTAAAACTCAAAATCGGCTGGACCAATCTTGATGACGTCTTCGTATGATTTGTTCCTTTTTACCCAAGGAAGGTTTAAGAAAAAAGAGAATTTGAAAATTCCCAAGGAAAAGCCGGAAAAAGGGAAATTCAGTAAAAACGGTTTTTTTCCATATAAAAAAAAATTACCTTCTCTGACTAAAATGGTTGGACTTATCCCAACAAAGTCTTCTGATGATTTGTTTCTTTTAGCCCAATAAAAACAATACAAGTTAGAAAAATCCTTAAGAAAAGCCAGAAACCCAGAAAACTCGAAAAATGCTTTTTTCCGTAAAAAAATTGAAAAATGAGTGTTTGTTTTTTTTAACGCTAAAACTCAAAATCGGCTGAGCCAATCTTGACGATGTAATTTGATTATTTGTTAGTTTTTATTCATGGAAGGTTTAAAAAAAGACAACTTTAATATTGTGTAAGGAAAAGCCGGATAATGGAAAGATTTGTGAAAATTGCATTTTCCATACAATCAAATCAAATATACGATGTATAATTTAAACTAAGAAAACCGCTTGGCCAATCTTAAAGAAGTTCTGGGATTTTTTCCTTCTTACCCATACCGATTACAATTGTGACAAATAATGAGTCCGAATTCGCGGATCATCGAATAATTTAATCTCGGATCATCAACAAGCGATCGCCTAGATCACGTATATTAGGTTCTGATAGACGTTGAATGTATTTTGTTGAGTGACAGAAAGAGCTTTCTTGCTAAACACATGAATTTTGAGTATTTAAGTTCAGGGAAATCTATCAATCAAGTATGCAAGTACGTCGCCTGATATGGCGGGGGGATATGGCGTTTTTTGGCATTAACGGAAAGGACTAAAGTATCTATACTTAATAGAAAGATTATTTCGATGAAGCCATAAAAAGTCCCGTTGATTGTGAGATACGTATAAAAATGACATCGCCGAAGATGCTTCACATCGCTTTTGAACAAAAAAAATGGAAAAACTGGAATTTTAAAACATTCTTTGGATTTGTCGGATATGCTGCGACTTAAAGATGGATCTGTTATTGTTATGTATCGACATCTTCATGCACCGAATCTATAAAGCCCCCCTTGAGTTTCAATACTTTGTTATTCTAATATTAGCGTATTGTTAGTATGGAACGAAGTCAGTTGAGTTCCAATGCTTTGTTATTTCAATATTAAAAAATTGGACGAGGCGAAGTTCGTTGGGTCAGCTTGTAGTATATAAAAAACCAAGACATTATAATAAAGGCCCGCAGTTTTCACCTGGAAGTGCCAGGGAGATCTAGAACCGATCGTTGTTGCGTTTAATTGAAAGTCCGTTTCCCCCGCCGTTTGGAAGTCCGCTTCGCATCTAAATCGGTAGAAGCCATTCTGCCTGGCCACTCGGTCCTCTTCAAACGTACGTGAAATAATCCGATGTATTACGTGCGATATTTTATGTTTTCTAAACACGAGGGCTGACAATAAAGTAAGGTCTCTAATTTTTTTTTTTCATAGAAAATGACATTTATTAACAAAAAGCGATACACCAAGGTCTTGGCTACTTTTCTACATAATCGCCATTTTTTTCCAACACCTTGCGCATCCGCACGATGAACTTGTCTATGCCGGCAGAATACCACTCTCCGTCCGCCTCGCGCAGCCAGGTGTTGACCTCTTTCTGAACCTCCGCGTCACTTTCAAACTTCTTCCCTCCGAGATGTTTTTTTCAGGGCGAGGAACATGTGGTAGTCGGTCTCCACCAAGCTTCTCTTCCAAGTCCCTAATGGTCGCACGGCGGTTTTTGAGCATTTCTGCCTCCACTGCTTGAACAATCGCATACGAGACCGACGGTCGGCCACTTCTCTCCTCGTCTTGAACATTAGTGCGCCCGAAATTGAACTCGCGGCTCCACTTACGCACGTTTTTTATGTCCATACACTTTTCCCCGTAAACTTCAACTAGTTGACGATGGATTTCAATAGGTGTCACCTTTTTCGCACTCAAAAACCGTATTACAGAACGCAATTCGCACTTGGACGCTGACGCAAGGGGTACCTCCATCGTTGACGGCTGCTCAGCCAAGACTGAGCGGTCGGGGAAGCCTCACCCAGCAGCAAAGTGGTAGTGGGGGAACCAAGGAACACGGCGGTGTTGCCAGATTTCGCCTAGCGCGTGATCCGGCGAAGTTACAGCGTTGGAGACCTTACTTTATTGTCAGCCGTCGTATAATATATTAGATTATATTTTGTATAATACTTCTTAGAAATATTTCTATTATATAAATACTTTATTAGAAATACGTTTAGGCATGCTAAGGAACGTATTCACATACCCGAAGGAACTACAACTTCTTGCCACGAAAAATAAAAAGAAAAAGATTGAACTTGTACCATAATTCTACTTTTTGTTTTATATTTTTTATAAAAACATTTATTCAAGTGTGTACAAACATTTTTCTTATATACTATTTTTAGGACTACATGTTGGACTGTCATTAACATAATGACACATAGATAGAGTTTACAAAGAACATGAAAGGACGTCTACATCAATCGCAGCATCATTGTTTCCAATGATGTGGATGATGTAGTTTGAAAAGACGGAGAGTATTGTACTACGTGTGCCCGCTCTTATCCTGTTTACTTATTCATGTTATATTGACTTTTCCACGACTGTGTGGAATAAAGACACGAATAAACTACCTTCGTCCTCCATTTTTATGTTAACAAACTTACATCTTATTTCATTATACGATTGTGTTGTTATATTAACTGTGTTGCAAAAGCCTTTATAAATATAAATGTATCTCGAATCAAAAGGTTCTACAAAGAACTCTTCTGTTCGGTCAAGTTTTTGGCCAGTAATTTTAAGTCCACTTTGGTCCACGATGGCTGATACAAATTTAATCATTTCGCCGTGTTTTGATAGAAACCAGCAATTCTTTGGGTCATTTTTCAAAACCAAACCTGGCCGTACGCAGGCTGTGACCCGGCTACCATTTATCTTTAGTTTAGGTTTTTTAATTTCGAACGCTCTGGAATTTTCTGATCGAAACTTTTCTAATTCTGACAACCTATTGATGGCTTGGTCTAAGCTTTTATGCCCGCTTCGTATCTAGCGCTTCAGGTGGTATAATTTGTTTTCAAACGGGTACGTCAAAAACGTTGACAGTGGTCCGAAACGTTCACATTCCTCCAGGAGGTGCTGAAGGTTGTGAACATTACTAGTCATCATCTGTTCGCCGTAGACGCTAGGGAACTCTTGAATGAATCGTACAAGCAGCTCCCCAGCGATGGGCCAGTATACTCTAAACGGCGATGAGGACAACAAGGATACAGCCCAAAAATATTTCATAAAATGATTGTACTGATGTACGTCCATGTTGTCCCTCAACACAACAAAGCCGGCGTAATGGAGGAATGACGCGTACTCTGATCCTTTCCAGAACTGAGAGTAGTTCACGGATCGCAGATTGGAAGATGGATGCGGGCTAGGTCCTCCGTTATGTTTCTTCGTTGTTCCTCGGACCACTTCCGACTGATGGTACCCTTCTTCCATAAGCGCTTAGTAACTCCCAAGCCGATTAGATGAAGGCGATCGCCAACAACGACCGGTCGGTCCGTTTTTCTGCCCCCACGCCGGTAAACACCACCTTGTGATAACGGGCCACATAGCGCCCTTTTGTGGTGCATTTCTGGCAGCTGGAGTATCCGTTATGGCCAACTACACCTGAGAACAAGATGTAAAAAAGTAAAATTAAAAATGATTACGACATAAGTAAACTGCAGATGTAAAATATATTTACCCTTTATAAAACACCGAGCTACAGTATCGCCAATGGTAGCGCGCAGCCTCACCACAACCCACTTTCCATCGATGCTAAATCTCCCGTGCTCGAGAAGCTTGTTTATTTCATCACACATGGGCCCCAAATACTCGTTCACGTTTAGTGGTTTCGTGAGTCCGCAAAAAATAGCAGCCGTCATGACCGGTTCTTCTGGCATCTCGTGTATATTGAATAAAATTGGCAAAAATTGCATATTGCTGCTTTTATGCAATGGCAGCCCATCGATAGAAAAATTCAGCGATATTTCGCTGAGACGGAGTTTCTTAGAGCTGCAACCATAAGATCATAAAATTTTTAGCATTCACCCAAAGTTTATACCCTTCAAATATGTTATTTACCGAAAATAGCTGTACAGCGATTTTCCGATTCCGTTGTACCAGAACCGCCCGCCGCTAATTTCAACTATCTCCGTCGATGGGCTGTCAGGGGTTCCGAGGAGTGTCTGGGCAGTTTTAGGAAATTTGGCGCCCGTTTTGAGGAAAAGCCTCAAAACCATGTTTACCGAATGGGTAGACTGGTTAGTGGACAATGCCCAATACCTCAGTCCCATTAACAAAGGCAAAACATCGATACAGTCAAAGTTTTCCTCGTCTTCGTTATCGTCATCGTCATCGGAAAAACTTTCATCTTGATCGACGACGGAAGGTTCGACCTCGACGTCAAGCTCCGGACGAAGTTCCTCTTGTTCCGAAGATCTGGAATGCGCTTCTGGCTCGCTTGATGGAATGGCTGTAGAGCCAGAGGAACCCGCTCCAGCTTGCAGCAGCTTTTCCCGAGCCACAGACCGACGATACAGCGCACCAGTTGTCCGCAAACGTTTAAATTCTTGCTGCATTTTTTTCACGATTTTTTTATTCAACAGTTTATCTCACAGGAAAGCTCTTTCAAAAACTGATCACGCGTGACTTGCTGATAACACTTCCAACACGAGTCTGAAGTCTGTATGGATGCAAATTATTGTGACGCTCTATCGTAATTGATCAATGGTAGAATGCGCTCTCTGCCAAAGGTCAAAGCTCCTGTGTAGTTGTCGCACACTGTTTTGTGGGATCCGTCGGAAGAAGATCAGCAGGTGCAAATCGAACGAGATACACGTGCTTATCAAAATCGTTCGATTGATAGTTTCTAAGTGTGCATGAAGATTCTAATGGTAAATGTGCCTTTCTCTTCTCTTGCAGAGGTCTCTATATACGAGGTGATGGGATCTTTGCATACTAAATTAGAAATGATGGAGACAGAATTGTTACTGATGAAGTCCAAAAGAAAATTTGGCGCATGGTCATTGAAAAATGGCACCGAGGCTTCTCCGCCTGCCTCGATCCCTATGCGTAATGTCCCAGTGACATAATGACATAATGCATAATGACCCAGAGCGCTGAAAAAGTACAGCACCGTCCATAACGTTTGCATAAAAAATAGACAAATTTTAAACGTTGATAAGAAAAACGTTAAACAATCTAATTGAATGAAGTAGATTTTTGTTGTAGAGTTACATCTTTAAGGCACTTTCGAAAAATATTCTGACGGCCTTACGGTCCTTGGCCGAAACTTTAGCCATAGCCGACAAAACCAATCGTGTAAAGATGTTTTTCAGTTGTTGTGAGCCATTCATGACTAAATGCTACTCCTGTTGGACTTTAAAATGTTGTAATGGGTCCTACGATGCTTTTTGCGCATGATTTACTGTGGCCAGGTATGTCCAAACAAGTGAGTTGCACTCTTTATGATGTTTTCTGAACGGAATAAGTTGCTGAATTCGTGATAGGAAGAACATACGAAACCCAGAACCCAGAAACCAGAACACAAACCACTTGTAACCCATAGAAGGAAGAACCTTGACTTAGGTTACAATGTTGCATAACATGCGAGTCAATGTCAACCCACTCTTAAATTAATGAGTCATAAATTAGAAAGAACACAACTCCGACCTTCGAGGCGCTAACGGAGCATAGGCATGTGTCATACGACACCTAGAGAAAGCGTGAGAACCGCGCGTCGAACCGAGCGCATGACGAAGTGTCTCAAAGCGGAACCAGGAAAAAGGTCTTTCTCCAGGTAAAGCAGGAAACCTAAAAACAGATAACATTAAACAGATGACCATTGTAACAAAGAAACCTTTACTATAAAATAAAGATCACGACGAACGAAGGCAAGTCAGTCCCAGTTCAGTCATCCAAGAAACAACGCAATTTCGCGACGCGAACACCCCGGATTACCGCAGCATCTTCACCAGAACTTAATCCGAAAGAGAAGATTACAAGCACCTGCACCTAACACCCTTCTGAAGAAAGGATATCATCTTACAAGCGGCTTTGTGCAAATCTTTTTCGCATCTTTCAGCAATAATATCAAACGTAGCTGGTTTAATGTTTTGGCTACGGTGGCTTCAATTTAAATGATGAAGTTGTCAAACTTGTCCTAAATTTAAAGAAATGCTACTCTTTATTTTGATGTTAACGGAAAGGTGCTAGCGTTTTCCGTTTTTGCGTAAAAGTCGTCAAAATTTGTCTATTTTTAAATGCAAACATTAGTTACATGTTTTTGTTGTCTTTAAGAGGCTCACAATCCTCCTCCTTCTGCTTTAAATAGCCTACCTCAACTGGTATTGGCGACGATTTGGCGTCCTCCAAGTTAAATCTTTTGACAAGTTTCCGGATGTATCCTGACTGTCCTAACTTGAACCCATTTTTGTCTTTTTCAATTTCAATTCCAAGGGAATTATGTATATCTCCTAAGTTTGTCATTTTGAAATTATTTTGCAAATGTTTTAAAATCCCTTCAAATTCATTGCTTGTTCGGGTCACGATGACTAAATCATCTACGTAAATCAAAACGTAAGCAAAGGAATTTCCATGTTTTCTGGTGTAAAGGCAAGGGTCTGAATTGCATTGATGGAACCCTATTTCTTTGAAAGTTTTGTCGACCTTTTGGTGCCATACACGCGCTGACTGCTTTAAGCCATACAAACTCCTATTCAAACGACATACCGTGTCTTTATCACCTGTAACGTACCCTTCAGGTTGTTTCATGTATATGGTTTCCGTTAACTTTCCATTCAGATATGCGTTCTTCACATCAACGTGTTTAACTACCATGTTTTTCTAGCTAGCTAAAGTTAAAAGCACTCTGAATGTATGCTGTTTCATTACCGGTGAAAATATTTCATCGTAGTCTGTACCAAACTTTTGCGTGAATCCTTGCGCGACGAGTCTTGCTTTGTAGCGAATCGAACTATTATCCTCATTCGCTTTGGTTTTAAAAACCCATTTACAGCCAATAGCCTTGCAGTTTGATGGTAGTTTCTCTAAAACCCAAGTACTCTTTCCCATGAGGGATTCATATTCTTCATTCATAGCCGCTCGCCATTTAGCAGCATTTTCTCTATGTAAGGCTCCATCTACAGTACGTGGATCATGCATAATAACTTGGCTGTCTGAATGATCCGCTACTAACCCGTGCAAGTCTGGAGGATTTATCGGCGCTACAGCCACATCACTATCACTACTGTTTCTGGACCTACGTAGTCGTTATAGCGTATCGGTAAGGTATGTGTTCTCTCACTACGTCTTAATGTTGGAGGATTAGGATTTTCGGTAACGGATTCAGCTTGACTATCGGAAACTGTAGGGTCGTAATCTAAGCTTGCAAACGTGTTACGTTCTGGCTCGTTACCAGTTTCTACTTCGGTTTCATGACTACCACTTTCGATAATAAAAATAACGTTTCGACTTCTAATTACATCATTCTTTTCCGGATCAAAAAGTCTATAAGCTTTTGTGGTTTCGTCATATCCTACCAGAATTACCTCTTTGGATTTCCTATCCCACTTCAACCTCTTTTGCTTAGGAATGTGTGCCATCGCCTTGGCTCCAAATACACGAATATGATTAAGACTAGGCTTGCGTCCATGCCATGCTTCTTCCGGAGTCAAGTTATGTCCTTTTGTGGGTGATCTATTAGTCAGATACTTAGCCGTTAGAACGGCTTCTGCCCGAAATGGCTTAGATAAATTCGCATCAAATAGCATACATCGCGCTTTTTCGACTATTGTTCTATTTTTTTTTTTTTTTTTTTTTAAACAATACATTCTTTATTAACATTATTTGCGTTAACCTAGGAGTCTTATAATTAGTTATGTAATTAGTTCTAGTAAGGTTTTTTCGCTTGATATTGTGCTTAGTTCATTGTTGCATGCAAGAGTAATATAATTTATGAATAGTGACATAATTATTGGTCGATTTCGTGTTTTAACATTTGCTAGGAGTGGTCTTTGTAGTTCATTAAACGATAGAGGGGAGCTTGTATATGCTTTTAATATGTTGCGGAGCATAGTCCATTGATAATTTATTCTATTGAATCTTTCTGCTAGGCCAGTTTGCTCTGGGGTATATTCTGCAGACGTTTGATGTTTAATCCCTCACTCTCTCAATCGATTTTGGAATAACCTATTCATGTACTCTTTCCCATTGTCGCTACGCAATATTTTTAATTTGCGTCCGGTCTCTCTCTCTCTGATATGGTACGAAACTGTTCAAAAGCATCTAATACTTCCGTTTCTGACTTTTGCCTTAGGAAATAGACTGAAATTTTTCTTGTTTTGTCGTCTATGAACGATATAAAATATCTTTTTCCTCCTAGTGACGTTTCTTCCATTGGACCGCATATATCTGTATGAACGATTTCTAAAATCTCTTGAGCACGACTACCTACTCTCGGAAATGGCAAATGACATTGCTTTCCTTTGGCACACGTAACGCAATTTTTGGTTTCGATGCTATTGAAAGTTATTCCAGAAGCTATTCCATCCTTTAATATTTTTAAACTGTTCATATTAAGGTGCCCCATTCTTCTGAGCCACGTTATCGCATTTACCATTTTGGGTGTAACCACCATTGCGAATTTGTTGTTCTTTTGTTCTAACGGGAATAGACCATTCGTAACATCGTGACTACCGGCTCGATCCAGTTCGAGAAAGGTTTCCACGGCAAACTTCCACGTGGGCCAATTTTCACGACCAAGTAGCCTTTCGATGGACGGAAGATTATTTGATGAACTTGTAGCCATTTTTCTTTATGGAATTGGGTCTGGGCCCATAACCTATTAGAAACACACGTGCGGTCTGGTTCGAGTTCAGACTAAAAGAGTATACTTTATTACCAAGGTTACATAATCGTAGTGTTACACAGGTTGCACAAACGTCAATTGGTTGACGAAATTGATACCCACGAAATTGGTACCACGAAATTGATACCCACATTGCATTTTTACCATTTTTGAGGTATGTGGTAGTGGGAGAGTCCCCCTTTCCCCTTCCCCTAGATGGATGAAATTTTAACCCATGCTATGTCCCTATCTAAGCAGTATTTGTACCAATTTTTGTAAAAATTCGTTCAATAATTGTTCATCTATAATTGTTTTCCATTAATTTTAGAGGGTAGGTGTTGGGGAGGGGTAGGGAGGTATGGGGATATCAACAAACGAAGTTCAGATCATTCAACCATGGAAAATTAGCTACCTTTCTGCCAAGCTTGGTACAAATCGGCCCTTTAGATTTTGCGTGATGCGAGCGCATACATATATATATACAGACAACGGTGACTTTTATATAGATAGATTTGTAATATTGCTGTGATTTGTAATATTGCTAGTCCGTTGATTTTCAAACTATCGTGCTCTTTCCAAACCGGTTTGAAATTGTATCGAACATACCACGGTGTACTGTCAAGTTCGATGCATTTTTTAAGACAAAAATAAACCTTCAACTGGTTTTTTCTAGATGCATGCTCCGCTAGAAACAAACACTGAAGAACAGCAATCCAATAGACCAATAGAATCTGCAATAATCCCCCCAACTTTTAGTTTCTATTTGTCCCCTCATGTACGTTTCTTATACACACACACACACATACACACACCCATACAATAGCATGCGGCCTTCTTCCTCAATCATCTTTTCGTATTTTTTCTAGGATAGTGAACCGTCATTTGACAGATCGCCAAATCGTTGTACTGCGACCGATGAAAAACAATAATTCAACTCCAGCGTCCGTCGGCGCGTTGCATATTCGTGTGTAATTAACTACACAGCGGGTGAACGGAACCAATTCGCATTGGTTATCTGTTTTGAGTAATTTAGGATACCGAAAGTGTTAATATGAGTTTATCGTAGCGCGTTGGTCTTCTTCAGATCCCGGACATCGTGCAATGGTCGCACCTTCGATTCTCGGTCTATATTGAGGTAATCGAGCCACTCTGTGCTGTTGGAGTGCCGCCATTTTAAAGAAAGGTTTAATGGCACGGAAGATGATAGAACACGTAAAACTCGGAATGCCTACTGTGGCATGTGGTGAATAGTTGGACTAGAAGCATCCAGTATAAAGAAGGTAATAGGGTCGCCGAAATGGTTTGTCATATTGGAAAACTTTTAGAAGTGTTGATACTGTTTGTCTGGGATAATTAGTTAGATGAGAAGATCGGATCGTAAGCTTTGGAAAGAATTAGTTTTATCTTAACCGCGATGAAATAGAATCGGCATTTTGGATAAACAGAGGGAACCGGGTGTGTTCATGACTGCCATCTTGAGCGACGTAAATCCTTGCTTGTGTGCGGCTATGAACCGGAAATACCTAACCTAACATTTTCGCCTTTCGTTCAGTTACGTGTCAACGCGTAAAGTTAGCCTTTTCGTTAAGTTGTGATCAATGTTATTTTGGGTGTTCACAGATAGTTCATTGTGAGCTTCACAGACAGAATTACAATGCGCTACCACGAATTTATTGGAACCGAAGGGGTGTTATCAGTAAAAGGATTAGCTCATAAGATTTTATTATTGCGCAGCGATTGTTCACTTTCGCGATCGTTAAGTTAGCAATGTTGATCGAAAAAAGCAAGATGGCGACTGAACGAAAGGAATGCAACACAGTATCTGATGTTTTACGACTTCAGTTGGCTGCAGCTCGTGAAAGCGGAAGGATGTCCAATTTGTTGGAGTAGCTAAGTGCAGCTCAAAGTGGATGTTTTTGTACTTAACTAGTAACAAATAACGGGTGAAAGAAGAAAACTGAGTTGTATATGTGAGTTTAGACAAAGTTTACATACTTTACTTTACAACGCTGTTTGACGGTACAAGGAAACGTCGAAGTTTGCTTTCATTGCCGGAGCAAACATATTTCTTATTAAACCTTGCCGACATCACACCATTTGGGTACCCGTCCCATAGAAGCCGCCCTTCCGCATTCTCTTACCATTTACCTTCCTTCGAATTGTCAAATGTTTGGGCCATTTGTTGTTGAACGTAGGATTCTGACGTACTCTTCCGCTCGAATCGACCCAAGCGCGTCCGTCGCTGCCATCCTTTTGGAGTGGAGTTGTTTCGCTGGTTTCGCTTGTCTGTCGGGATATTTTCATTTGTGAAAACAGCAGCAAAATCATTTGCGCACCGTCTGAGGGAATTTGATGGTCAGGATTTCCTCCCTCTTACCGACGGCGGTGGTGTATCGAGGCGATTGTTGCTGGAGGAACGTTGATGAGATGTTGTCGCCGCGCGTTGTTTCTTGCTGCAAACCCTTGAGGAGGTGAAGGCATGGTTAGTGTGTTGAGGAGGGACACGATAAGCGTGTGGGCAAGTGGTGCGTGTGGGGTTCGGTGGTTTCATTTAACGGGTTGAATATGAATGGTGCATGGGAACATAAAAACTGAACCGAGTGCTACGATACGACATTACCACACTGTAACGCGATTGTAATCTGATAGTAGACACATTTGCTATTCTTTGCCCGCACTAACCATGCGATGCAGATTTATTCTATCTTGTAATTACTTCGTGAGTAAAGTTGTATCCTTTGCAATCCGCACTCCCCAGTTTAGAGGTACGGTGGGAATCAGATGCAGTGGAGGTAAAAAAAAAACACAGTTTTTCATTCCTTTTGCTGCTCGTTTTCTTTGTTTTGTCTTTCTGTTGGTTTGCTGGCCATTTCTAAGCATGGAGAAAAAGTACGATTGTAAGCTAAGCAGCAGCTGTTAAGACTGGGGATACGCTTTTGAGGTATTTGACAGTCGGCCATCTTATTATTAATTTGCTTTTCCCTAGGCTCTATTGCCAACCGTACATGCGGAATGGTATCATTTCAGGTTTTTATTACTTTTGCTTTTGGCTTTCTACAGTTCTATTATGTCATGTAAGAACGGTCGAAAGGAATACAAAGCGGCAAATATTTAGAAAGTGAAAAACTTCGTGACAGTTCATGGTTGTTGGAAAAATTTTCATTTTGATCTGAGGGACCGCACCTAAAACGGTGTTGAGCAATATAAGGTGATTAGTAATTCGGTATCATACAGATTAATTCGATCGCAGTAACCCGTGACAGTAATTACCATTTTGCTTGTGTCATGGTTGCGAAAATGTAAATGTTATCGACCGTTGATATTATCAGGATGAATATCATCTCATTATTTGAAAAGAATCCTTTAATATGATTCTATTTGAGCTACTTACAATAATATCGGTAAACATTTGTCGTTGATGAAAATTATTAAGTAAAACTTATTCATCTTTTAAATTAACTTTTCCTCATAAAGTGTTCCGGCAATAGAGTATTCTAAAAACTGTTCGTTTTTTTTCAATTCAGAGCGACGGCGCTACCAGCAATAGGATGATCGCATCAAAACTTGCGTTTTCGTACAATGCCGCCATCTTGGAATCGTAATCCTCCTCATTCATCCCCGTTTTGTGAGGTTAGATTTCAATAGCAACTGCTAGTGCCTGTTCTCAACGCGTGTTATCGAGTGTAGGTTCTATAGTTTAGTTCTTTTTTAAATGTGAATAAATGCTAACTTCAAGCTTTCCACTCCATAACATAGGGATTGCAGATTTTTCTATGGTTCACTCGAACATATTGGGAGGGCACCCAAAAAGACGTAGTCTTTGCAGCTGCGGCGGATGTTACTGGCTGATCGTGCCCCGGTTGATTGCTCCCTTTGTCGGTGGTGAGATATATTTCTCGCAATCTACGAGGTACGGAACCAGTTGCGGTGGTGCCCAAACACCACCATCACGGTTGCGGATTTGTCGCTTAATGTACAGGCAACAACCCGTAGTAGATAGTGACAAACTAGGTGTTCAGCAGCATCAGCGAAATCGGCGTTTGGTACACCAAAAGAGACAACGGCTTTTCCGAGTCATTCCCTCTGATTGTGCCTACCGTACCACAGTTCCAGACTACTTCCGGAAGCGCCAGCAGCGAAGGGTCGGTCACAAGTTTTCGTTAAAGCGAACGGCAACTCCTGAGGTAACGCAACATCTTAAACGCTCTGATTCATCTGAAGAAATACCAGAAAACATTGCCGCAATCCAAAGTATCGACACATTTAAGCGAAATTACAAGGAATATTGTACGATACAGTGGACGATAGGACTGTGGTTTTCGATGTTACAGGAACGGCTAGAAGAGTTGGAACCAGGTGCCGACTCAACCAAAGAAAGTGGTTACTACTCTTCCCCAGAACCAATGCACGATAAGATGGAGGACAAGAAAAGTGGAGACAAAGGTACACTCCGAAAAAGGCCTTTGAAGTGTCCGGTGAAAAATGTGTTGTTTCGCCATGTGAAGATGAGACAACCGCAACGAACGGTTTACTTCCGAGGCATAATGAAGAAAATGAAGTTCCTTTGGAGGATGCGTTGACTACTAACCGCACAACACCCCCCTCCACACCGGTCAAAGATACTACGATGGTTGAAGATGTTGCTGGTGACGGAGCATTGGAGAAGATTGTGCCGATGGGAATGGTCACACCGCTTTCCACGCCGGGAAAAGAGAGCCAAAAGGATGAGAGTCCGAGGCCATCATACAGCTTACTTTTTTTTTTTTTGTGAGAGAGAGGAAATCTTCGTAGACATCCGGTCCCCGCCTGTCATGGGTCCACGGATAGTGCCGGATTTTTACCGGCTAAAACCCCTCGACGTCTTTTGGCCCCTGAATCCTCGTTTGGATCTGGTCCGGATGGATATTACTACAAACGAGGGGGATTGCCCGCAGCCCTATTGGGCCGTTCTTTCCTGCACTCTGGTGCGTTGCTCGTCACCCAGCATATTTGTTTATAGACAGACTATTAGGTACATGGTGTTATGCGCTTGCCCTGTAATATGCGCTTCCGCGACTTTGCTCAGCTTGGCCAGCATAACTTGGCCTACTCTCGGTAGCAGGAACTCAGTTTAACTGCTGTTTACTCCCACAGTTGCTATTGCTGCTACTGTTGCTGCTGCTGTTGCCGCCGCCGCCGCTGTTTCCGCTTGCCTAATTTCCTCCTTCTCTTGTCGCCAGGTGCGGTCAAGAACTCGGATAATTTCCGATGCCGCTGCTTTCACCGTTTGCCGCGTGCCTCGTTCTGCCAGCGTAGCTGGAACTAGGGTGTCTACGGTGAACTCGGTTCCGCTATCGTGTCTCAGGCAGTTGTGTCGGATCGTGGTGAACGAAGGGCACACGAATAGTGCGTGAGCGACAGTTCCCTCTGTACGGAAGCAGATACTCGCAGAAAAACCCGTGTCCCGTCAATATCTGCGACAGGTTGAAGTCCACCTCCCCATGCTGCCTATCGTACCATGGTTCCAGTTCCGGGATGAGTTGATATGTCCACTTTACATATCGCGAAGCGTCCAGGTCCTCTCCGAGCGCAGTCCATGCAGCCTGTAGTATCCGCATGGAGGTGGATCTCTCCTGCTTTCTTATGGCACTTGGTTCAGTCTCCTCCCTCTGCTGACGTTGATGGCATCGAAGGTTGATCGGCATCGAAGGGCTTCGTTGATCAGCAGTCGTATCGGAATAACTCCCGCCACTACGCATGCCACTTCGTACCGTACAGTGCGGAAAGTACTTGCAACTCTAATTGCACTGAGCCATTGAACCCGTTCGAACTCCCTCTTGTAGTACTGGCGTCCAGCCGCTTCTGAGGCAAATAATATGCCCGCATAGCGCATAACGGAGTTGGACACGCCAGCAAGCACTCGGCGTTTGCTGCTCCGCGGACCGCAGTGGTTTCACATCAGTCCGGTGAGAGCATCATTGATCCTGCGGGCCTTCGCCGCGGCGTACTCGATGTGTGGTCGCCAGGACAACTTGTCGTGTAGCACTACTCCGAGGTATTTCAGGGTACGCTCTGATGTTCTCTCGACCGACCCCACTGTCACTCGTACCGGAAGATGACGATCCCGCAAGCTGCTTACAGCCATCAATTCTGTCTTTTGATGGGCCTGTTCGAGTGTTCGAAACGTCAGCCATCGCTGGACAATGTTGATTGCTTCCTCAGCCCTTGTCGCTACTTCCCGCTTTGTAGGTGCTTCGACGGTTAGGACGATATCATCAGCAAAGCCCACGATTCTGGTCCCGTACGAGAGAGGCTCTTCCAACAAGGCATTGTACATGGCGTTCCAAAGCGTCGGGCCTAATATAGAGCCCTGTGGAACCCCTGCCGTGACACGCCGCTCGACCTTTCCCGCCTCCGTGTGGTACTCGAGAATCCTATCCTGAAAGTAGTTGCGCAGGACATCGTATAGGTATTTCGGCACCTCCATGATTCGCATGCTTTCTCCGATTCGATCCCAGCTTGCAGAGTTGAAAGCGTTCCGCACGTCTAGTGCTACTACCAGGCACACTCGGTTCCTCATTGGGTGTGTTCTTCCGATACTGAAAGCTTCCACGCAACGATCTCTCACCCGTTGGATGGCCTGAATCGTGGAGCGGCCTTTCCGGAATCCATACTGCAGCGGTGATAGTTTCCGGTTCGACTCCAGGTATTCGTTGATACGGTTCAGAATAAGTTTTTCAAATACCGTGCCGAGCATGCACAGTGGGCGGAAGGCCGAAGGATCATCTTTTTTTTTTTTTTGGTTAACGTCAGGGAAATCTTCAAAAGATCCGGGCGCGACTCCGGATGCCGGATTTTTACCGACTAAACAACCTGACGGGCGCTGCCCACTTCGCCGCTGACCGTGACCGCGAGGTATTGGTCATTGGCTGGGGCCTGGCTCTATGATTCGAGCATACGCCTGAAAGCCGCTTGGACTTTCGCAAAGCCCTTGCGCGTAACAGCTACTGTCCGACAGCGTCAGCTGCGCACCATCCGTGCCGTGGGGCACCTACAGCACGACCTGTCACTGGTTAGCGACCCGATGTGGTGGCCTCTGAAACCGCCGCCTCCTCCGCCGCCGTCATAGGGCTGCGGCTGGTTTCGTCGGTCGTCGCCTCCCGTGGAGCATGGGAACTCCGGCTCCTGGGACGAGTGGGGATGCTGTCCTCCACAACCCCGTTCCCTGGTCGTCTGCGGCTTCGGCTTCGGCCCTCGCGGTGGTCGCGAGGATGTGTGCTGCTGTTGCCAACGTCGTCAACTGCAGGTGCTGTTGGCGGGTGACTCTGTACTGCGGCTTCGCTGCTGCTACTCCTAGGTCGCTGCTGCCTCCTGCTGCTGCGGGTGCGGCCTAATGAATCGGTGCGAGCTGGGGCACTGGTGGCGATGGTGGTATCTGCAGCCTGGCTTCTGCGACTCCTAGGGCCATGGCTGGTGCTGCTGCCAATATCTGCTCTCCGATTTTTCCTGCTACTTCGGGTGCGCCCAAGAGGATCAGTCCGAGCATGGAGGCCACTGATACCGATATCGTCGGAATCAGTATCCGCCGCTGCCGAGTTGGTTGCCTCCAGCTCAGCTACTGCTCGTCGCTCCCTAGCACGGCGGGCGCGCTCCTCATTCCACTCTCGCTGGAGCACCTGCGTAATCCGTCGCACCACTTCGGTTATACGGCTCCACTCCTCTTGTCCGCGGAGGAGGTGCCACTGAAGGGTGTCCTGTGTTACGGGCACTTGCTCCCCTAGCTGAGTGAACACCTCGCGCATGTCGTCAAATCGGGGGCAACGGAAGATAGCATGCTCGGGCGTCTCCTCCGTTCCGGGGCACCAACCGCAGACAGGGGACGTGGGGAAGTCCATCCTATTGAGGTGAGCCCTGAAAAAGCCGTGGCCTGAGAGTCGCTGGCAAAGGTGGAAGCTCACTTCACCATGCGTCCTGTCCAGCCAGGCAGCGATGTCGGGGATCAGGCGATGCGTCCAGCGTGTCGTCGAGGTAATCTCGGCGACCTGCACATCTGCATCCCATTGCTCCTGCCACGAGCGGGTGCTCGCTCCTCTTCCCGGATTTGCTTGGCGCTGGTGTCGCGTGCTCCTGCATGCTGGCGCTCGTAGCACTTGGCGTCCTCCTTTGCAAGCCTCCAGACTGGCACGATGCCCGCGATTACGCAGGCGGCGCGGAAGGATACAGTGCGGAAGGCCGTGGCTGCCTTCTGGATCACTTGGCGCTGCGCTCGCTCCAGGATTACCTGCACTCCCGGTTTCTCGACGGCGGTATGCCACACCGGAGCCGCGTAGCGTAGAACCGACTCAACAACTGACGCAAGCAGCCGCCTCTTCGCTCCTTTGGGGCCGCTATGGTTCCTCATCAGTCTGGAAACTGCATTGCCGACTCGTTGTGCCTTCTCTGCAGCGCCCCTAAGTTGCGGAAACCATGAAAGCTTTCCGTTTATCTGCACGCCAAGATATCTGATCTCCTTGCTCGCAGTCACTACTTGCCCGTTGATGGAAACGGGGACTGAGTTGCCACCGGCCCGCTTCGAAACAAGAACCGCCTCCGGCTTCAGCGACGCGATGCTGAGTTGATGTGCCACCATCCACTCGGTGAATGCGCGGTGACTGCTGCCGACGCGCGCCTTGAGGCTGCCTGCGGACTGGTGTCCTCTGCGAGTAGTACCAGGTCGTCCGCATATGCGACCAATTCCACTCCGTCCGGGAGCTCGACGGAAAGAACACCGTTATACATGATATTCCACAGAGTGGGGCCGAGGATCGACCACTGTGGAACACCCGCACTCAGGCGCCTCGACGCTGGTCCCTCGCTGGTGTTGAATACAAGTCGACGATCGCTCATCCAACTAGCAAGCATCCTCTGTAGGCCGGGTGGGACCTCCATGTCCTGGGCTGCTGCAGCGATCTCACGCCAGCTCGCTGTGTTGAAGGCGTTCCGAACGTCGAGTGCCACCACCATGAGGCAGTGGTGAACACGGCGACTCGTGCCCGGCTCCATGGTGTCCAGCGACAGTACTCTGCGGCATTCGCTAACGACTCTCATGATCGCCTGAATCGTCGATCGACCCCGACGGAATCCGTACTGCGCCGGGTGGAGGCGAGGGTTGTCTGGGGCCTCTAAATGCTCGTTGAGTCTGTCAAGCATGAGGCGCTCCAATATCTTGCCAGCGCCGTTGAGCATCCCCAGGGGTCGGAACGACGAGGACTCTCCTGGGGGCTTGCCGGGTTTCGCTAGTAGCACCAGTCGCTGCTCCTTCCAAGGCGACGGGAACACGCCACTGTCGAAGCAGGACTGATATACTTGCCGGAATGCCTCGGGGTATTGGCCTACAGCTTCCTTCAGCGCTCCGTTACAGATCCCATTGAGGCCGGGTGCTTTCCGGGGGGCCAGGCTGCGTGCAATCTGCCGAAGCTCATCTTCTGAGACAGCACGTACTGGAGGAGCATCGCTTTGTGCGGCCATTGTAACCGACCACACGAAGGGTTCATGCTGGGGGAATAGGTCGTCCACGATGCGCTCAAGCACCACACGATCCCTTTCAGGAGGGACTCGGCTATCCCGCAGGCGAGCCATCACAACCTTGTACCCGGCCCCGAATGCGTTTTCCTCAGTCTCCTGAATGAGCTGGTTAAAGCCTTCCTCCTTGCTCAACTTAATGGTCCGAGACAGGCGCGTTTTGAGGATCATGTGGTGCTCAGCGGCTAGCCGTCTCTCTCCTGGGTCCACGGTGGAGAGGATGCGCTCGCTGGCAGCCTGACATTCTTCGCGCAGCCTGTCTATGTCCGGGGTCCACCAAAATGCAGTTGACCTCACCTGGAAGGCTGATGCATAGTTCCGCTGCATGGTCTCGTCACACGCGCGAGCGAGGCCGGCGACCAACTCTTCTGGGGAATCCACGAACTCAGGACTTCCTGAACTCTTCTGGAAGAACTTCCTGATACAGCTCCGCATCAAACTGTCACACCTTCCACCGCTTTCCTGCTAATTGTGGGCTGCGTAGGTCACCGCGTTGTGCTCGTCCATTGCCACGGTTAGGGTGCCGCTCTTGGTGGGCTACGGTAAATGTTATGTACCGGTGGTCGCTGTTGGAGTACCGCCGAAGAACACACCATGTGTCGGGGCGAGCAATATCCGGGCTCGCGAACGACACATCAATCACACTGGTCCGGGCAACCCCGTTCCCCGTGATGGTGGGCGTATTGCCACGGTTCAACATGACCATGCTCAGACGCTCCGTCATCTCCAACAGCTCCACTCCCCTGGGTTTAGAGCGAGTGCTCCCCCAGGCCGTATGCCAGGCGTTGAAATCGCCTGCGATCACCAACCGCGGGTGCGCGCGAGCCTCGATTTCGACATTGTCGAGGTAGCGCTCAAACGCCTCAAATCCTCGGTTGGGAGAGAAGTAGCAGCTTATAAAGCAAGTGCCGTTGATCTGCGCTGCCACCATCCCAGCGACGCTGCTCTATACTTGTTGTATCGGGAATACGCCGGTAGCAATGACCGCGACCTGTCGCGAGCTGTCCACCGCCCAGTTTCCGTTGTTATCCGGGGGTCGGTAGAGCTCACAGGCTAGGACAACATCCGTTTTCATCTCCTTTGCCGTCTGCAGCATAAGGTCCTGCGCTACTCCACAATTTTTTCAAGGGCCGGGCCACTATCGATGTCCTTGCGTAGATATAGAGTAAGGACGTTATCCGCCATACGCCTGGGACGTATGATCGCCGAGTCAAGGTCCTTCTCTTTGCGGACCGCCATATAAATGTCACGGTACGACTGCTCGCCTAAAGCCGTTACCTTGACTGCATCCGGTCGAGTCCTTTTGGGCCGATTCTTGGCACTTTTCTCCATTTTTTCTGGTGTCAGCTGATGTTGTTCAGATTGCCGCTGTGATTTGCCCCCTCGCTTCAGTACTGTGGAGTACATGTCAGAGTCGAACTGAGGCCACTGTTGCTTACGGAACTGTTCCTCCTCAACCTGTCGGTGAAACTCTTGCTGTTGTTGGAATTCGGCCATCTGCTGCTGGAAAATTTGCAACAGCGCTTTCTGCTCGCGCTGGCGCCGCTGCTCTCGCTTCCTATTTTGTCGTTCAAAAAGCTCCTGCATAGTCAACGCATGCTGCTGCTGCTGCTGCTGCTGTTGCTGCTGCTGCTCCTGGTGCTGCTGCTCATGTTGTTGCTGCTCATGGTGCTGCTGCTCCTGGTGCTGCTGCTCCTGGTGCTGCTCCGCAATAGCATCCTGTTGTTTGCGTGGGTCGCTTTGGTGTCTGTTAACGGCCCGCTGGCCGCGAGGACCAGAAGCTTTCGATTGACCGGATTTCTCCTTACCGGTAGTTTCGTTTCGCTTCTTTTCCTCCTCCAGGAGCTTCTCGAGTATGTCGCCTCGTTTAACCTCGCGTTCTAGCATCCCTGGTAACGCAAAATGAATTTCTCACTATGGAGCGAGAAACCTGAAAACATCTTGAAAGAATTAGTGAACTTCCGAGATTTCAAGCTCACCGGTAGACCGGATTCATTTCGTTCATCTTCGAATTCATTTCGTTCTACTTCGGCTGCGACGCACTTTACCCACCGCTAGGCGCGAATCGGCAAAAAAGAAGGCGGTTTTAACCCGCTTCGCTTGTGGTATGTGTGTTGCATGCGGGTCGACCCGCGGTGGACGACCGCTGTGTGGGGATCGTCCGGTCAGTCGGCAGTTGATGCCCTTGCGGAACGGACGTGTTTCGTGGAGCCGGGTTCTGCCGTATGCGTGTCGTCTTCCGTCTCGTTTGCTTTTGCATCGTCGTCGTGTATGAAGCTTCGTCCAAGTATCGATCCCTTTAAATGGCGTGGCTGAATCTGAAAGAAATACTGTTAACAAGATAGGCTATTCGCAACCTCAAATCCGACACGTTGTGTACCCAATATATATCGATGGGTTTGTCATGTGCCGTTCGCACATCTACCGGTCGGAATTTGAATCATGGAGACGCACGGTCAGTGGTGTACTCACGGTAGGACCAGTGACGTATTCAATGGTCGATAATTTTTTAGCAAATTAATAATTTTTTGACCAAAAAATTTTTTTTCAATAATTCGAATGCGCATCATCTCATTATGTACTGATGTCGATTATGCCTCTGGGACTCAATGGGAACGGGTTTTTTGGCTCTAGCGCCCAAACGGTGGGAGAGAGCGGCTCGGGGTCTTCCACAAAGTTTTAGTTCGTATTTAACCACATCTTTCAAAGTTCTACGAAAAATCGCTCAGACCCTTCCTTCTGCCCGTAAATTCGACCCAAATATAAATGTAGGGATTTGCCCCAATGTTCGACCTTAAACTGTTTATGCTTCTATTGAAGTATTTTTATGCAACCCGAGAATAAAATATGCTTGGCGTTACTTGCTACCTTTTCAATACATATTCTAGCATGCCAATTGTGTTATTACACCTGAGGTAATAAGCGATACGACATAAATCGTAAAAATTGCAACAAATTATTGAAAACATAAAACAGGAACTATGAACTCCTAGTTATTGTTTTTGTTAAGAACATACATAACGATAATCCTTCGGACTCTGGTGATTCACCAGAAGGAACTTTGTTTCGTAGCTAGTTGTTTCACCAACATGTTTCATTTTTCACTCTAGTTCGCTACTTGAGGAAATCAAAGCATCTTCTAGTACCTGGTAAAAATCTAGATCTTATCACAAGATCGTATTTTTATTCACAAAGTCACTCTTCGCTCAAACGCTTTTTTTTCAACAGCGCAGCATTTTCCACATAAATATTATTGCCTGCACTTTAATGATTTCAAGCCGGTGTTGACAATCTAAAGGAAAATAAAATATTAGAATGCTGCTGTCCTTCAACTGAAAATTATTTGAATTCTCGCACTGATGTTTTGTTGTTCAAAATGCGCATGTTTATTCAATGGTAGTAATACCGACGCAAAACATACTAATTATTAATCACTGCCGGGCATATGACCGTTACTTTGTATGTTTTTACTTTGTATGTTGAGGTAGGTTTGACGGTTGCATAAGGTTTGATCTTACATGGCTTCATTATAATAATTGATCCAACTTTGAGTCTAATGCGTACGCTGATCTCCAATCAAGAATTGATGCGTATTAAGATCATCAATTCGCGACGATTACCGTTATTTTGAATGTTACCTTTAAAAACAGGAAATGCACAACATTTGATTGCACACTACTTTCGCCCTTCTAAGAAGGTGCCTTTCGCCAGCCTTTGGCATATTTGTGATTTTTTTTGTTCAGCGTCATGTGGATAACAACTTGAACGCAGTTGGATAAATTTAAAATCATCAACTTTGCTTCCACGCGAATAGAGAAATATTGTGGATCCCTCGTTTGTATTATTGCCGTGGATTGTTATTGTTGCAAATAGCTTTAATTGCAACAATCAATTATGTGAGTTGTCGTTTTCACAGCGCGTGCGAGAGGAGTGATTACAACTAGACAAAGTTCATCGTTATTTTGAATGTTACCAAAAACGTCTAGCGTCTGGCATAGTTGTGATTTGTTTCGTTGGCGTCAGAAGAGCAGATTTAAAACGTACAAGTGCGTAAGTGGATGCGTTGAACGCAGGCGAACAAGTTTAAAATCATCAACTTAACTTCCAATCGAATAGTTAAATTTTATCAATCACCTAATTGTATCGTCGTGCACTGGTACCGTTCCAAATAGGTAATATTACAAATATCTGTTATGTGACTTGTTATTTGTATTGACCTTGAATAGTGGCCGGTTTTTACACACAACACTTTCATTGAATGATAAACTCGCCTAGAACAAATGCGCAGCGTAATGCATATCCAAAGCATGTTACTTTGCGTGTACCCTAACGTTTGACCTTGAATGATAAAAATGTTTGATCAGTTAAATTACCAACTTTTTTATTTTTCAACCGATTTTTACAAATGACATTTCAAACGATAGGTTTCTTCAAGACAAGCAACTTGATGCATGAAACATCTTTGTATCGCTTGTTGTTTTGGAGAAATTGCTCAACAAAGTGGCATAACCGTTCAAAAACATGGATCTTTGATGCTTCATAACTTTGTCAGTTGTAAGACGGTTGGGATGATACGAGCTGTGTTTTAAAGATCTTTAGTAGTACTATGTTTTGCCTGAAAGTTACTTTTAGCTACTACTAACCGTTGCTGATATATTTTCTTTTTATTTCATACATTTATTGAGCTTCGCAAACAGTTTCTGTTTGTGTTCCATCCAACAGTTCGCCGAACAGAACGGCAAGACGGAAGAGAAACCAAAAAAGTGTACATGCGGTCGGGCGTTCACACACACCGTTACGCGACACACGCTCGATTACCGTTTCCGAGCGACGAATCGTTCATGGTGCGTTCATCGTTTTACCCCGCACCAGCCGTGTTCACGTTCTGCTCCAACCCTCATCCACATGTTCGCCTTCGGAATCGTTCATCATACTCTCCCCGCACCGCCGGTGAAGCGAACTCCTGGCTTCCGACCCCCTCTGGCCCACATTTGAGTGAATTTCGGAGCGGAAAGTGAATTTTGCGCTACCAGGGATACTCTCCCCGCACCGCCGGTGAAGCGAACTCCTGGCTTCCGACCCCCTCTGGCCCACATTTGAGTGAATTTCGGAGCGGAAAGTGAATTTTGCGCTACCAGGGATAGAAGTTAGGTGCGCCACTTGGGCGGCTAGGCCGGCTACTTGATTGGCCAGCGATTCGATTGTCCTGGGCTGCGAGATCGGTGAGCCCACCTCTATCTCGAGACTAAGAAGTTCCGCTTCTCCTGTGTAATTGTCAAAAGATGGTGGTGGCGGTTCTTCTCTTGTAGCCACGCTCTCCGACTCCCTGGTAGCGCAAAATTCATTTTCCGCTCCGAAATTCGCTCAAATGTGGGCCAGAGGGGGTTGGAAGCCAGGAGTTCGCTTCACCGGCGGTGCGGGGAGAGTATGATGAACGATTCCGAAGGCGAACATGTGGATGAGGGTTGGAGCAGAACGTGAACACGGCTGGTGCGGGGTAAAACGATGAACGCACCATGAACGATTCGTCGCTCGGAAACGGTAATCGTTCGTGTGTCGCGTAACGCTGTGTGTGCACGCCCAACCGCGAGTACACTTTTTTGGTTTCTCTTCAGTCTTGCCGTTCTGTTCGGCGAACTGTTGGATGGAACACAAACAGAAACTGTATGTGGAGTTCAATAAATGTATGAAATAAAACCAAAATATCTCAGCAACGGTTAGTAATTGTTGAAAGAAACTTTCAGGCAAAACATGGTACTACTAAAGATCTTTGAAACACAGCTCGTATCATCCCAATCGTCTTACAACTGACGGAGTTATGAAGCAACAAAGATCCATGTTTTTGAACGGTTATGCAACTTTGTAGAGCAATTTCTCCAAAACAACAAGCGATGCAACGATGTTTCATGCATCAAGTTGTTTGTCTTGAAGAAACCTATCGTTTGAAATGTCATTTGTAAAAATCGGTTGAAAAATAAAAAAGTTGGTAAAAATAAAAATGTTGTTTCTAAAAATTGGCCACTGTTCAAGGTCAATACAAACAACAAGTCACATGATAGATGTTTGTAATAGAACCTATTTGTAACGGTACCAATGCACGACAATAACACAATCAAGTGTTTGATCAAACAAAACTATTCGTTTGGAAGTAAATTTGATAGTTTTAAAGTTATCCGACTACGATTTAAATCCACCTGCGCACTTGCACGATTAAATGCTGTTCTTGTGACGCCAACGAAACAAATCACAACTATGCCGGACGCTAGGTCAAGGTACCTTCTTACAAGGGCGGAAGCAAAATGAGATCACACTTTGTGCATTTCCTATTTTTAAAGGTAATCTATAAAATAATGGTAATCTTTGTCTCGCCGTGATGACTCCTCGCGCGCAGTTGCTGCATTCGATAGCGCAAAAACTAATCCGTATGAAGCAAAAAACTTTCTGGGAACTATTTACAAATGCATTGTATTGCATACTTTGTGAGCCTATCTATTGGCAAAATCATTGAAAACAACATAAGCAACTCACATAACAGATGGTTGTAGTTAAAGCTATTTGTCATGAAAACAATGCACAACAATAATACAAGCGAGAGATTGACAATATTTCTCTATTCGCGAGGAAGCAAAGTTGATGATTTTAAATTTATCCGACTGCGTTCAAGTTTTTATCCACCCACGCAATTGCGCATTTTACTGACGCTGAACAAACAAATCACAACTATGACAGAGGCTGGCGAAAAGCACCTTCTAGTAAGTAACGTGCAATCAAAATGTGTGCGTTTCCTGTTTTTAAAGATAACATTCAAAATAACGGTAACCGTCGCGAATCGCTAATCATAATACGCATCAATTCTCGATTGGAGACCAGCGTGCGCATTAGACTCAAACACGGATCAATTATTTATGAGGCCATGTAAGATCAAACCTTATGCAACGGTCAAACCTTTCTCAACATACAAAGTAACGGTCATATGCGCAGCAGTGATCAATTTTAAATCCGGCGGTGCATTTTCCACAGAGTATGTTTTGCGTCGGTATTACTAACATCAAATAAACATACGCATTTTGAACAGCAAAACATCAGCGCGAGAATTCAAATAATTTTCAGTTGAATGACAGTAGCTTTCTAACATTTTATTTTCCTTTAGATTGCCAACACCGGCTTGAAACCATCAAAGTGCAGGCAATAATATTTATGCAGTTATGTGGAAAATGCTGCGCTATTGAAATAAAGCGTTTGAGCGAAGAATTATTTTGTGAATAAAAATACGAGCTTGTGATTAGATCTAGATCTAGAAGTAGCGAACTAGAGTGAAAAATGAAACATGTTGGTAAAACAACTAGGCACGAAGCAAAGTATTACACGGTAGTCAGAGGGATTACCTTTATGGATGTTCTTTATAAAAACAAAAACTAGGAGATTTCATAGACGTATACATTTTTTGTACAAAAGAGTTTTTTATCACACCACAGTGGGGTCGACCGTCAAGGTAAAGCAATAGCTGTTTTATGTTTTCAATAATTTGTTGCAATTTTTACGATTTGTGTCGTATCGCTTATATCGTCAGGTGTAATAACACAATTGGCAAGCTAGAATATGTTTTGAAAAGCATATTTTATTCTCGAGTTGCATAAAAAACTTCAATAGAAGCATTAACAGTTTAAGGTCGAACATCGGAATAAAGGCGGACATTTATATGTGGGTCGAATTTACGAGCAGAAGGAAAGGTCTGAGAGGTTTTCCGTAGAACTTTAAAAGTTGTGTTTTAATACGAACTCAAAGTTTGTTGAAGACCGCAAGATGCTATCTACCACCGTTTGGGCGCTAGAGCCAAAAAACCCGTTCTCATTGAGTCCCAGAGGCATAACCGACATCAGTACATAGTGAGATGATGCGCATTCGAATTATTGAAAAAAAATTTTTTGGTCAAAAAATTATTAATTTGCTAAAAAATTATCGACCATTGAATACGTCACTGGTCCTACCGTGAGTACACCACTGACCGTGCGTCTCCATGATTCAAATTCCGACCGTTAGATGTGCGAACGGCACATGACAAACCCATCGATATATATTGGGTCCACAACGTGTCGGATTTGAGGTTGCGAATAGCCTATCTTGTTAACAGTATTTCTTTCAGATTCAGCCACGCCATTTAAAGGGATCGATACTTGGACGAAGCTTCATACACGACGACGATGCAAAAGCGAACGAGACGGAAGACGATACGCATACGGCAGAATCCGGCTTCACGGAACACGTCCGTTCCGCAAGGGCATCAACTGCCGACTGACCGGACGATCTCCACACAGCGGTCGTCCACCGCGGGTCGACCCGCATGCAACACACATACCACAAGCGAAGCGGGTTAAAACCGCCTTCTTTTTTGCCGATTCGCGCCTAGCGGTGGGTAAAGTGCGTCGCAGCCGAAGTAGAACGAAATGAATTCGAAGATGAACGAAATGAATCCGGTCTACCGGTGAGCTTGAAATCTCGGAAGTTCACTAATTCTTTCAAGATGTTTTCAGGTTTCTCGCTCCATAGTGAGAAATTCATTTTGCGTTACCAGGGCTGCTGCGTGAATTTGGTCTTGGAAGAACCTGGCTCGTCTACGGCAGGCGCTGCCGGCCGCTTGGTGGTTTCCTTCATTTTCACGTCCATCCTGGAACGTGGGAAGAGGTGTCCAAGCGGAGTTATGAGAGAGGGGGAGAGGGGAGTCACGACACACGCCCCCTACCCCTTAACCTGTGGTCACAGCTTTCCGCAACCGCATGCGGTTGCGTTTTTGATCTGTCAAACGAGCACAGCTTTTTGCCAAAAATAATACTTTAATGTTTGAATATACCACTTATATGAGCATACAATCTCATTAAAGTCTACTAGGAACAATATTTACAGTTGACATATAAAAACGCAAGTTTCTGCGGCAAGAATCAAACTCGTTTGATTTTTTAGTACAGAAACCGCAAGGTCGTGCGTCTGCGGTGACAGCCCATGACAGCTCCTATCTCTCCCATGGGAAAAAACGCAACCGCATGCGGTTGCGCAAAGCTGTGACCAGGGGTTTAGGCGACCTGGGGATCAGATCCCCGTCCGGGATTTCGCAAGTTTGAGAAACCCTGGAAGTTTTTAGCGTTCTGGGCTGGTCACCTACTAACAAAAGGACACCGCTACTACTACTACTACGTAGCGATCGCTCTTATTTTGACAGATGCCGGGAAAGGCGTTGAAAGTAGCCCTTTTTTTGCACTTTGTTTTTATCTTTTATTTCGGCACAGATTTTCACCCGGTTTTCACTTCACTATTTATTTCACTTCACTTCTTATTTCTAAACACTGAGCACTATAGATTCGAACCGGATCCGGCACTTTCTACGCACGCTTGGTGGATCCGCTCAGTGGGGCTCCGCCACCAGCGAAAGGTAAACAAGCCTGCATTGGCCTGTTCAATACACGGCTTTATTGATTCTTCTCCGATTTTGTTAATTTTTTCACCAAAACTGATAGTTACCTCTACCGGAAGACGATTTCCGACGTTGGAATCACGACGCGCGATGAAAATACCACTTAATATTTGCTTTATTGGGAGCTTGTCCTCAAAGCACACCTTTATCAACTGACAGTTCACTTGCCTTGCCGAAGGATCATCTGGCCGTTTTCCTTGCTTAGGTAGTAGAACCAGCCGTTGGGTTTTCCAAGTGCTCGGAAAACTGCCCTCCTCCAGGCACTGTTGGAACAGTCTTTGAAACCTGTCCGGGAATTCTCGGATCGCTACCGCCACTGCAACGTTGGGAACACCAACTGGTCCCGGTGCCTTCCGGGGTGGCATATCTGCAGCGATACAAAGAAGCTCCTCCTGCGTGACAGGGCGAATCGTGCCAGTGGCTGCGACAGTATCCGGCCACTCTGTCTCTTCACGCTGGGGGAACAAATGGTCGACGATTGCCTTCAGCTTAACTGGACATCGCTCCTGCGGGATTCGACTTCCTTTGACTCGCAGCATGATGGTTTTGTAGCTTTGACCCCATATGTCCCTATCCGCCTCTTGTGCCATCTCATCGCTGCATCGCCGTTTGCTGACTTTAATCGCCTTGGTCAGTGCTTTGTGAGATGCTCGTAGTATCTCCACTCGCTCCAAACGGACGATCGGATCGCGTGCCTGTTTCATCCATCGTCTAGTGCGGTCACAGCGGTTTCGCAGCTGATCTATTTCCTCGGTGTGCCAACAAACTGGCTTTCTCCTGCAGTTAAGACGTTTCCGGGGCATGCTAAAATCGCAGGCCTGTGACAAGAGTGCCGTCATGGTGTCTGCATTATTGTCACGATCGACTAGCCCTGCCCACATCAGACTCTCGACAAATAACGCCTTGTCGAACCTAGCCACGTTCCAGCGCTTGCCGTTGAACAAAGGTTCGTTTTGCTGGCGGAGTTTTAGTTGCTGCTGTAACCCAATGGTGTATCGCAGCGCGTTGTGGTCGCTCCCGTTGTATCTTTCGTCAACTCTCCAGTTGGGGTTTTCACAAATCACAGGGCTGGCGTAGGTTACATCGACGATTGAAGTCGCTCCAGACGTCGCAACTCCTAGGAACTTCGGCGTGTTCCCTACATTAAGTAGTGTCAGACCCAGTTCCTCTGCGGTGGCGAGAAGCTCATCACCACGCTGCCGGGTCGTACGGCTTCCCCAATTTGTTGCCCAGGCGTTGAAATCGCCTGCCTGCACGGCCTTTGATCTACCATGAACTTACTTCATACATCCAAAAGCGGTGTCCTCGACCCATCCTACACCTGTGATATCGAGCTACAGCACAATATGAATCACAGAACACAATATGAAATGGGCAAATCCATTTTGGATAAACACTTTCACTTCGACTTACCTAACTATTTACGATCCGGTATCATGCATTCATGGATACACAAACGATGGCGATTTGAATCGATTACTGCTCTGAAATATATCTGTCGTGAATGCAGTGCAACTGATGCAACCAAAACTAGTCATCACTAAACATGTACTTTGCGTTTGTAATGCTGCAAGAACAAAATAAAATACCATAAATGATAAAACAATTTGCATGGAACACTTTGCACTGCGAACGGGAAAAAACATCCACACGCACATCGTCGCTCGCGTTCTATCGCACAAAAAGGACGCTCCTTTGCTATCGCGGCATCTGCGGCGGGCTATGTTCGAGAGCGGCATCGAAAAATTTGGCTAAGTCCGCTAGCCACTAGGTCTCCGCCACTATCGCGGCATCTGCGGACGGCAATCATCGAGAGTGGCATCGCAAAAATCGGCTAAGTCCGCGAGAGCTGGTTTTTTTTTGTATGGAGTTTCTCCGGGCTGCTCAATTTTCAAATGAAACCCAATTCCAGGCTGGTTGGGTCCAAAAAACCCACCATTTGAATGCTATAAACTCGAGTTGAGTGGGTTATAGCCGGTTATCTGCAAATAATAGCCGGCAGCGACAACTCTCCGCGATAGCAGCGTCTTCGTGGGCTATTTCAGTGCTGAGCGCGCGAGCACCCCAGGGCCTTGAGTTACTTTTCCCCGCGGTGTATTTGTTTATTTCACTCCGACGCTTGGCTGTGACGTCACAGCCCGTGCGCCGAATAAATACGTTGAACGAAAATTGTTTTAGTTTGGTTTTCATTTTATTTATTTTTATTTCTTTTGCTGATTACCCACGAATTCACACGTTCTATTCAATGCAGAGATAAGTCTGGAATGAAAAAAAGAAAAAAAGTAGAATAACTAATTATTTGCCTTAATAAATCTTAAGATTCTTATTTTCAATGATTTTAGAAAATAAAATCTGAAATGCACCTTCCTGTGTCCCACAGCGTTTGTATGGTTATATTTCGATATGTCTTAGCAGATAACTTACCTAAATAAATCCCTGAAATATTCTGCTGTACTGCAATGTCACCGAAGATGCTGTTCATAAAACTGAAGTCAACAAAGGAAGTGATATAAAGAAAATAAAACCTTGTGAAGTTGACCTTTCGTGGACGTTAAGCTTGGATGCCTTGAAGAATGCGAATTCTTAAAACTCTTGCACACCTGAGCAATGCCAGCCAAGGTAATACCAAAGCAATACTTGACAACTTCTGTTTTTCTGTCAGAATAGCTTACCTTGGCATTGCTCATGTGTGAAGTATCAGCGCAAGTTGTCGACAAGTTGGTGACGACAACATTGTTTTAAATTTCATTCTATACTCGTTTTTTCATCATATATAATAATTTTCCTTCCGAGGGTCGACCATGGCCCAACAAACACGCGCGCGAAAAGTAACCCTTATTCGAATGATGCCTGATTCAATGTCGCTACTAATTCAAAATCAGAAAAATGGGCCTGTTAAGCAAAACCGACCCTTCTGTGCGTTGTTGTTGGAATTTTGTGCTGTTAGTGTGTGTAAGAGTGAGATAAAGAAATAGGGAGAGGTAAAACGATAAAATGAGAGAGAAAGAGAGAGACATACAGTAAAGATAGAAGCTGACATAGTGGGAAAAAGAGAGATAAAAATGGAATGTATGACAAGGCGAGGCATAGGGATAGGGATAGATATAGCCAGAGAGCCAGAGAGAGAGAGAGAGCGAGAGAGAGAGAGAGAGAGAGAGAGAGAGAGAGAGAGACAGAGAGAGAGAGATAAATAGACAGAGAGAGAGATAATGAGAGAGAGCGAGACAGTGTGAATGCGATGGTAGATGTGGTTGGCAAAGTGAGAAAGAGTAGATGGGAGATGGGAGATGGAAAATGGGAGATGGGAGATGGAAGATGGGAGATGGTTGATGGGCGGTTCATGGTGGTTGGTGAAAGGTTGGTCGTGGTTGGTGAGCAGTTGTTGGTGGTTGGTGGGCGGTTCGTGGCGGTTGGTGGGCGGTTCGTGGCGGTTGGTGGGCGGTTGGTGGTGGTTGATGGTGGTGGGTGGATGGTCATCAGTGGAGGTAGATGGGTGGTGGGAGGAGGGCGGTAGGAAATGGGCGGTGGAAGGTGAGAGGGTAGAGTTGGGTAAGTAAGGGACATAGAGTGGTGAACAAAGAAAGAGAGGTATTGGGTGATAATGAGAGGGATGGGGAGAAAACGAGAATGAAAGAAAAAGAGAGTGAGAGTGAGAGGAGAGAGGGAGGGAGAGCGAGAATGCGAGCGGCATAGGACGATATGTCCGAGCTGTGCGAGCAGGTAGCTTTACCTTCCAAACGGGTGTATAATACTCGCGCGAAAGTCAGTTTTGCTGTCATTTTTTTTGTTTTGTTTCGTATCGACGCTCCTATTCGTGAGCCGATCCAAATGAAAGCGCATTCAGTGTTGATTTGAATGTTTAACTGTAACAAATTACAGAGAGGTAATGTGTTCACCGAAATCTTTTGAACTAACATTAAATATCATCACAAACAACTATTTTCCATCGGCTTGCAAGCAATACCAGTTGCGCAAATTTTTGCAAATCTATTTGTCACTCGACGACCGAAAACACATTTGCGCAGATTTTGACAGTTTATTGACTATCTGACATTTTACCGTTTGCAAAGGTTGCAGTACCCGGTTGCATGTGCTGTGTGGCACAGAAACTGGTACAATATGCTGTACCCACACAACACGAAGTCGTATAAAGTTGAATAAATTGAATCTCATATTAGTATATTTCGAATCGGAATCGCATTACGCATAGACAATGTACGAGCAATGTATATTCTTTGTTGCATATGAAGCCGATTAAGAATGTAATACGATTTTCTTTATGCATACGTATATACGAACAATGTACGGCTGATGTATATCGTAAGTCGTATATGATGCCGACTTAGAAAATATACGACTAAACATATACATTTTTAACAATGTACGGTTAGCGCCTCCACTTTTGTACGTTTAGGCATTATTTTAGCATCATTTACGATTCAATCATATTGCACAGAAGTACGATTATTTCAAGTTGATATTCGATTTACATGCATATGTGTTGTGTGGGTAATTCGGTTCAAGTCCCTGTCTTCGAAAAACCTTCTACTAACCGAGCTGTTCGATAGACGCGTTTGGTTTTTTGGTTACATTTTGCGATATAACAGTGCTTTTGCATACATATCGATGGGGGCTTCAATTAAAGGGACACATCTTGCGCGTGAAGATCGGGCGCTGGTCGAACAGAGAGAGGGTCAGATTATTTCGTAATTTTTTATCCCGCAATTCGTATTTGTATTTGAACCCACTTATCGCTCGGCAATTGTCAACACAATATACCTTCTGCGGAAAGACCTAGAAACTGTAACGGGGACGGCATGGAACCAACAATGGGGCAGTAGGGGAGCCAGGGACTGCTGACGGGCCAGGTACCTGGCCTAAAAATCCAGGTTAAAAATAAACAACACCAGTTGTGTTTGAATGCGAATGGTTGTTTACGCTTGGTATACTGGTTTGTTTACCATTTCTGTACTAGGTAATATTGAATTGTCAAACATTGGCGAGGTTGCAACCAAAATTTTTTGGTTGAGCAAGATTTGGTTGCAAACTTTTCCGACAGATGGCGATACCATCCCAGCGTGCAAAATCGTCATGCTATCTCGTTTTGTTGTTAACAATTGTCAATTAGACAGAACGAGAAAGCACGATGATTTTGCGCACTGGGATAGAATCTGCATATTGGCAGTGAAAGTTGGCGCCAAAATTGACAATGTGTGCAAGAACTATTACACACATCGTGTTGGAACGTTCTTGCTGCCAAAAAAGAGAACATTATTTAAATAGAGATATTAACAAATGCTTTCGAATCGTCAAGTTTAACTTCATATCTTACCTGATTACTACCGCTGATGATGATGTCATTACATCATATATACCTAATTGATTCCGATTGTTTGTTCTGACGATACCAATCATGTGCGCATTTCCTCTGTCCGTTCAAAATCGTAGCTGTTCATGCAGACTACATGTTAATACAGACTCCTTTGTTATGAAGAAAGCACAGAACAAACAAACAAGATGCACATAAAGCTGAAATTCGAAATAACCATAGCAATGGGGAGCAGAAATGTGTTAAGCAGTAGCACCTTTTGGGCCAGGTTCAGGTCTTTCACTCGATGAAGCCAGACCAACTTTTGGATCACCACGTCCCAGTTGTGAATGAAGTTCACTTAACACTTCCGGACATAAGGAAGGCGGTATATACACTCGACTTCCCCGCATTAGGCAATCTTTTTGTAAACCAAATTGTTCTTGGTCTACGCCAAATCTGTATCTTACAACCACGGTTTTTTCTACTCTCAGGGCGCGGAGCAGTTCTTGAACTCTTGAATCATCTTGCATAGTTGCTGTACTCAGTTCGTCCACGGTAAGAAATAAGGTCTCTATGGCATTAACCTCAATCAAATCTGTTTCCTGAATCTCCGTCTCGGGATCAGTGGTGCAGATTGGCAAACGGGAGATCGCGTCTGCGTTGCAATGATCCGACGATCGACGATGACGAATCTTGTAGTCGTAAGCTTGTAAAAATGCCGCATAATGTTGCATACAAATCGCGGACATAGTAGGTAACCCTATTGTTTCTGAAAATATTTGACTAATGGGTTTGTTGTCTGTTACTAACGTAAAGGTACTGGTGAAACTTTCGAATACCAAAAATAATAGCATAAGCTTCTTTATCAATATGCGAGTACTTTTGCTGTGTTCTTGTTAGCGTCTGTGAGGCGTATTGCAGGGGTCTTTCTGTTCCATCCGGATACAGGTGACTAAGAACTGCCCCAACTCCATATGGAGATGCACCAGTCGCTAACACTATTGGAAGCTTCGAATCGTAATGGGTAAGAAATCTATCAGACTGCATTTCTTTTTTTACTGTCACTAAAGTTAGCACACCACGATGTGATAACGAAGAAAGTTAATTAAAATCCAAGCCGCGACCCTTGATTATATTTTTTGAGCACAATTAAACGATCACGCAATCGCCGATGAAGTAAACAAAACCATTAAACGCAACTAATGACAAACACGCGCACCCCAAATTTGGAGCTAATCGCTTATGACGTACATGCAGCAACAGCGTGCCCCGATTATGACGCCATGCAGTCACCACGTGCACCGAATACATGATCACCTCATGAGCATAACTGATAGCAGCAATTAACAGTATAAAAGGTCTTCGCAGCAACGAGTCAAATCAGTTGCAGTTCAACCCCGACACCAGCCGTCATCGCAGACTACCAGCATCGACGAAGACACCGATCAGTCGCACGGTCCCGATCTTCACGAGAAGAACAGTGATTGATTAGAAGTGTAAGAACTGTATACTCAATTGTGTATTAAATAAAGGAAAAGAACAAAAAACAAGTTTCTTGTTTTTTTTACACTTTCCCGAGCGGATACACTTAACTCTAATGATTTTTCACATTTGGGACTCCAGATGAAAGGAACATCATCTTTCAATAGATTGTTTAAGGGGAACAGTATTGTGGAGAGGTTAGGAAAAAATCGACCGTAGTAATTTATCAGCCCAACAAAGGATCGCACTTGTTCCTTGTTTTTTCGGAGCTGGTATGTTTTGTATTGCATCGATCTATTTCTGTATTTTATGGATTCCGTCTTTATCGACCATGTATCCGCAATATTCGATTCGGTCACAGAAAAAATCACACTTTGCCCTATTTACTCTAAATAAAAAAAAAAATAAATAAACAAAGACAGCAACACCTGGAATTCCTTGTAGGGTCTCTTCCATCAAACGTTGGAATATGGCTGGAGCAGAGGCAATACCATACATAAGTCTGATGGGTCGAAACAATCCTTTATGGGTTCTCAACGTAAGCAAACCCCTATCCTGTGGCCGTACTTCCAGTTGCAAATAAGCTTGGGATAGGTCCAGCTTTGAGAATGTTTCACCTCCCGCCACGGTGGCAAACAATTCTTCTACTGTCGGCAGAGGGTGTTCATCGATCAGCAAATTAGAATTTACGGTTATTGTGTAGTCACCACACAAACGCACTCAGTCGCGACCGATAAGTCATCGAGAGCAGACGTATTTTTGGTGCACTCCACAGAGGGTAAATTCTGTTATCGATTAGTCGTAGTGATTCCGCGAGTGCTACAGTGATTCCGCAACGGGAGACACTACCGCACACGAGGTTCCTTGAGTGTTGTGCTCCCTCTCCCATCATGGGACGAGGTAATAGAAGTGGCGTGACGAGCAGCCGCGCCAAGCAGGCCGCTCCATTGGAGAGCGTTAGAAGTCGGTCTGGTAAAATCCCAAATGAAGCCCCCCCAGCCAAAATCGCTGTCGTGGCTACACCATTTGTGAGCAGATGTACCTTAAAGGTATGCAATTGGTGAAACAAATGCCGTTGTGTGAACCGTTTGAATTGAAATCTCGTTAAATTAAAGATGATTATTATACTGGAAAGGATGTACAGCATAAATTCCCTCATGCATAACTTGCATGAGTGTATGAAAATTCGGCTACGCCATCAACCTAGGGGTGCGGTATGAGGGGGGCCCACGGGCCCCCCTTATTTCACAAATTTATAACAAACTCCCTTTTTCGGTAGACCTAGCGCAGTCCGCTCGCTGCGCTCGCTGCGGGCGCGCCGCCGTTTCATACTCATTTTTTCACTCCGACTCATTGGTTTATGATGTCCATCTTGCTCAGTTTAACCGATTAGTTCAAATCATTACAGCTTCTAACGGAACATCAACGGTTCAAATATTCAAACTGAATCGATGTGCCACCTATTGCATAACTTTCAGGCGCAAACGTGGAAAAAATGACGACGATGCGGCGTCGGGGGGGCTTCATTTGGGATTTTACCGTCGGTCTCGATCTTCGAACAGATATGCCCTTCTCAGCAATGAAAGTGAAAAAATGGAGGAGTCTGTGCAGCCGCAAGAGCTGATTAGCCAGCCTACAACCTACCGAGAGATCGGAAGAAAGGGACCCTCAACGGTTATTGCCTCCAATTGTAGTGAAAAGTACATCTGTGTACGCAGTACACAAATTGGTATTAGCAGCGGGTGTGAACAAATATTTGACAAACCAATCACGCAACGGCGTGATGGTGAAAGTGACAAGCAGCAGAGACTTTCGAACCGTGACAAACCATTCAAAAAAGACAAATGTACAGTATCACACATATCAACTGGAAGAAGACAAAACAACAAAAATAGTGTTACACGGTCTAATAGACCTGCCTACGGAGGAAGTAAACGTAACTTTACAAAACGAAGGTATAATGCCTTCAAGCATTAAAAAGATTTCTGTAAAGCAGAAAAGGTATGACGAACATGCTGTATACCTTCTGCACTTTCCGAAACGCACGTGCAATATCAATTTGCTCAGAACGATTCGTGGCCTGTACCACTGCAAGGTCACATGGAGCTACTTCTCCACAAAAGCGGGCCCAATGCAATGCATCAGGTGCCAAACATTCGATCATGGAGCAGCCAATTGTAACAGATCGATGACTTGTGAACGGGTTGTGTGCGGGTAGCCACGAGACAAAAATGTGCCCACACAAAGCCGGGCCATCGACTGGAGATGGTCTTGTGGCGACATCACCATCAGCTCGTTGGGTCGCACAGAAATCGACGACGAGCCAGCTGTCGTGATGTCATTCCACAAACACTTCGACTGCGTGGTGGAAACGCGACTGCAGCGACCACGCGCGCCATCTAGGAGGAAGCAGACGAACAACCGGACACTATAAAGGCGCGTAGCGAATTGCGCCTCTCTCTCAGTTGTCGATCACTCTTTTCCCAGTTATCCGGTGACTACTCGCGTCTCTCGACTTTCGGTGGTGCAACCGCGTATCTCGACTTTCGGTGGTGTTTAGTAAAATAAGCGAACTGAAATAAGAAATAAAAAGGCAGTTTCCCTAGTGAATACCAATCTTCACGGGGAACCTCCAAACTGGTGACCCCGACGTGATGGGATAGTGAATCGCGGAAAGTGCTACTACCCATCCAACGCCACCGGCGTTTCAAGAACAGTGCATCGCAGTGCCTATAGGAACAGATTCGCAGAAACAGACCACGCCACTTGGTGTAACTCCAAGAAACGAGCCACGCCACCGTCCGCTGTTCTTGGAAACGAGTCACGCCACCTTTTTCTGTGTACCACGTCTGCCACCGTCCGCTGTTCTTGGAAGCGAATCACGCCACCTTTTGCCTTGTACCACCTCTGCTCCATCGTTTTGCCATCGTGAAAGTGTAACACGACACTATCGGCCATTTTTTTTTGAAGCGCACGTCGTCTTTCGAGTATTTGAAAGCGTGTCATCGTCTACCGTTTGTGAAAAAAGTGTCACGCCGTATCTGTAGTTTTCGGGGGGCGTTCCACGTCATAGTTAGTGCGAGTGCTCTACGAGGAAAACGAGGATGCTTCGACACAGCCCCGAACCACCTGTGGATCGTCAGATGAAGACGTCTAGTCCGATAGAACAGCCCAACACCACCTTGGCTCAAGGCACGGCAGTTCCCGCGGCGGACCCTCCCAACGAAGCGCAAGTCGATGCGTATAGTACGATTCGACTGAACCCACCCCAGATGGACACTAACGACCTGCAATCGTTCTTTTGGGCATTGGAACATTGGTTCGCCGCTTCCGGAATCACCCCCAAGTCGGACGACAGACGTTATCATATCGTGATGGCTCAACTGCCGCTCCGGGTGCTACCAGCGTTACGACCGCTTCTCGAAAACGCTCCCGCGAATAATCGATACGCCTTCGCCAAGGCTACCATCATATCCCATTTCGAGGAGTCCCAGCGTAGCCGCCTGCATCGTCTGCTGTCGGAGATGGAGCTGGGGGATCGAAAGCCATCGCAGCTGCTGGCGGAGATGCGCAGAGCCGCCAACGGAGGAATGACGGAGCCGTTGCTGATCGACCTCTGGATAGGTCGTTTACCACCACACGTGCAATCAGCCGTGATCGCAGCAAGGGGGACAGCAGCAGAGAAAACAGCCGTGGCAGATGCTGTGATGGACTGCTTCGCCCCGGGCCGTAGCACCGCGTACAGTATGTCTTCCGCAGGGGGTGCAGTCGATTTCCAGGAAAGGATGACACGCGAGATAGCGGACCTAAACAAGAAGATGAACGAGTTGTTGGACGAACGTCGCCGAGAACGTTCCCAGAGTCGAACCCGACTCCGAAATAGTCGGCGACCAACACCATCTCGAAACAGCGCTCCCACCACAACAGGCGAGTGTTATTACCATCGACGATTCGGTTCATCCGCACGTTCGTGCCGTCCGCCGTGCTCATATGCCACAGTCGGAGGATCGGCAATTTCCAACCCTCCGACATTATAGGAAATAGTCGGAGAGATCGGTGCGCAGGTTGGCGCTAAACGAAAAGTGAACAACCGGTTGTTGGTCATCGACCGCAAGACACGACAACGCTATCTGGTTGACACGGGCGCCGATGTCTCCGTTATTCCTAGAACCTTTAACCACCCTTCGATTAAACCTTCTTCCATGCGACTATTCGCGGCTAATGGCACAGCCATAAACATCTACGGCGAAGCCCTTCACGACATCGATCTCAGTTTGCGCCGTTCCTTCTTGTGGAGTTTTATAATCGCGGATGTAAATGTGGCGATCTTAGGTGCCGACTTTCTGCGACACTACAATTTGCTGGTCGATCTTCGCCATCGTTGCCTAGTGGACGCACAGACTGGTCTCCGAGTGGAAGGTTTTCCGGATAATACACTCCAAACCACCGTCAAGGCATGTGATACAAGGTCGACTGTGGCCAACTTACTCAACGAGTATCCTGAGTTGGTGGCATCTAATTCTCCGGGTACCACCATGCAAACCGACGTAGTACACCGCATCGAGACGACAGGACCAACAACTTCCGCTCGCGTACGGCGTCTACCACCTGACAAGTATGCTGCGGCGCAAAAGGAGTTCGAGCACCTTATGCGACTAGGAGTGTGCCGACCATCGAAGAGTTGTTGGGCCAGCCCGTTGCATATGGTACGGAAGGCTGATGGAACCTGGCGTCCCTGTGGGGACTATCGAGCCCTTAATGCTCAAACGACGCCAGATCGTTATCCTCTGCCATACCTGCAGGATTTTACCCATCGATTACAGGGTAAGAGAGGTTTTTCGAAGGTGGATCTCCAGAAAGCTTACCACCAGATTCCGATTCATCCGGATGACGTGCCTAAGACCGCGATAACTACGCCCTTCGGGTTATTTGAATTCGTCACTATGCCTTTCGGACTGCGGAACGCCGCGCAAACTTTCCAAAGGCTGATTCACGATGTGCTCAGAGGAATGGAGTTTGTATTTCCGTACATCGACGACATCATCGTGTTTTCAGAATCGGTCGAACAACACCGCGATCACCTTCGTCAACTCTTCAGCCGTCTGGCAGAACATGGCTTGACCATCAACATGGCGAAATGTAAATTCGAGCAGGAAGAAATCTCGTTCCTGGGGCATTTGGTCAGCACCGAAGGCATCCGCCCCCTACCAGAAAGAGTCGCAGCGATCCGCGAGTTAAAAACACCCACGACGGTAATGGAACTGAAAAAGTTTTTGGCAATGCTGAATTTTTATCGTCGCTTTCTGCCCCACGCATTGGACGCTCAAGCATTACTGCTCGAAATGACTCCTGGTAACAGGAAAAGAGACAAGACCCCTCTGACCTGGACACCGGAGACCGTCTCTGCATTCGAACGCTGCAAGGAACAACTCGAGCAAGCATCTCTCCTAGCACATCCCCACATGAACGCGGAATTTTCCTTGTGGACCGACGCATCGGATTTTGCTGCGGGAGCGGTACTACATCAGCTGGTGGAGGGGAAGCTACAGCCACTCGGGTTCTTCTCGAAAAAATTCGATGGCGCGCAACGCAAGTACTCCACTTATGACCGCGAACTTACGGCAATATATCTGGCGATACGGCATTTCCGGTACTTTTTAGAGGGTCGTCAGTTCCGCGTTTATACGGACCACAAACCTCTAACGTTCGCGTTCAAACAAAAGCAGGAGAATGTCTCGCCACGAAGAACCCGCTATTTAGATTACATCGGGCAATTCACGACGGAAATTGCTCATATAGCGGGGGAAGAGAACGTGACAGCCGATCTCCTCTCACGCATCGAGACGGTTGACACGGTCCCCAGCATAGACTTCGAACAACTGGCAGAAGATCAGACCAAGGACAATGAGCTAGCGGACATACTCAGCGGAAAAATTAGTACCAGCTTGATCCTGCAAAAAACGCCGATTCCTGGTACTGCGAGCACTATATATGCAGATTGTCCCACTGGGATTATTCGGCCATACATAACGCCTGCATTCCGCAACCAGCTCCTCCACTCCGTACACGATATGAGCCATCCCGGAGTTAGAGCTTCCACCAAATTGATGACGGAACGATTCGTTTGGTCGGACATCAAACGGGACGTGCAGAAGTTCGTGAGGAATTGCATAGCGTGCCAACGAGCAAAGGTAGGCCGCCACACTAAAAGCCCTTTAGTGCCGTACCCGTCAACCACGTCGCGCTTTACACACATCAACGTGGACATCGTCGGGCCCTTCCCCGTTAGCAATGATTACCGCTATTGTTTAACGATTATAGACCGGTTCACCCGCTGGCCCGAAGCAGTGCCGATTCCAGACATTAAAGCGCCCACGGTCGCCGCAGCACTGCTCTACCATTGGATCGCCCGGTTTGGCGTTCCGGCCTGTATTACGACGGACCAGGGAAGGCAGTTTGAATCGAGTTTATTTAAGGAGCTTACCCGAGCACTCGGGACAAAACACATCCGAACCACCGCGTATCATCCCCAAGCGAATGGGATGATAGAGAGGTGGCACCGTACCCTAAAAGCAGCTATCTGCTGTAAAGACACTACCAGATGGAGCGAACATCTTCCGTTGATACTGCTAGGGTTACGGACGACATTCAAGAGCGATATCCACGCATCTCCAGCCGAGCTCGTATACGGGACGACGCTCAGAATACCGGCGGAGTTTTTCGCTGAAAAACCACAATCCGCGTTAGTTGACCAGTCCGATTTTGCCAAAACTCTGCAGGAAGCTATGAGCAGTATTCAGCCGCCTAACACCAAGTGGCACTCCAAGTCACCGATCTTCATGCACCCTGACATGGATACGTGCAGCCACGTGTTCTTGCGCAACGATGCTGTTCGCCCGGCCTTAACGACACCGTACCATGGCCCGTACCGAGTCCTGGACAGAAAGGCTAAAACGTTCAAGATTCTCCTAAACGGACAACCATCAGTGGTTTCTGTAGACCGCTTGAAACCAGCCTACGTCGCGGAAGAATCTCCCACTAGATCGGACACCAGGCAGCCGTCACCGGGAACCAGCTCAACACCACCGGATCCATGTGAGGCTACAACCCAGGCAACATACATCGGCGACGCTTCGCCTGAGATAGTATCGAGCGGTGTTACCAGATCCAATCGGAGGGTGACCATACCCCTACGATACCGGTAACACTGCTCTAGGAGGGGAGTACTGTGGCGACATCACCATCAGCTCGTTGGGTCGCACAGAAATCGACGACGAGCCAGCTGTCGTGATGTCATTCCACAAACACTTCGACTGCGTGGTGGAAACGCGACTGCAGCGACCACGCGCGCCATCTAGGAGGAAGCAGACGAACAACCGGACACTATAAAGGCGCGTAGCGAATTGCGCCTCTCTCTCAGTTGTCGATCACTCTTTTCCCAGTTATCCGGTGACTACTCGCGTCTCTCGACTTTCGGTGGTGCAACCGCGTATCTCGACTTTCGGTGGTGTTTAGTAAAATAAGCGAACTGAAATAAGAAATAAAAAGGCAGTTTCCCTAGTGAATACCAATCTTCACGGGGAACCTCCAAAGTCTAATACCCCAACATAAGCAGAAATCCGTCAATTGTGAAGGGAATCATTCTGCAGGATATTTTAATTGCCCTAAACGTCGGCAAACTACCGCAAAACAAGCGAAACCCATACAAAAACAGCAGTTCTCTCTGCAAAACGAAAAATTCCCAAGCTTGGCAACACCTGCTCCGTGGGCAATTTTGTGCAACCAGGCAAACGTCACTAACACACAAACAAAGCAGCTCGAAACAGGTCCCAATGAGACGAACAAAAAGGCGGGTAATGACACCTTCTTGGCATCAGATATTCTTCCGATTGTCACAGAAATCTTTAACAAGTTACCAAAGTGCAAAAACAAACCAAAGCAGATTGCTCTTAAGTTCGAAATAGTTCAAAAATATTGTTTATAATGAAACCGCTACCGCATAATTTAAATACAAACAGGCTTAAAAAAGCCTATTGGAATGCTAACGGCATTTTAAATAAGTTCAAAGAACTGACAAACTTCCTAAACATACACAACCTAGACGTTATGGCGATCTCTGAAACTTTTTTAAAACAAAGAAATAAATTAAGCATCCCCGAATACGTAGTGCACAGACTAGACCGGTTAAGTGGTCCCAAAGGTGCATCATCCCAAATCAAGCACGAATTACTTAAAAGCTACCAGTTAAACATTATAGAAGCCAAAGGCATAAACATTTTTACTCAGAACTCTCCTGTGATTATCACTAGTGCATACCACCCTGGCTCCAACAAGGATATCACCAAATTCAAATCCGATGTAATAAAATTGACAAACTACCATAGTAACTTTTTCATCTGCGGTGACTTGAACGCTAGGCACAGACAATTGGATTGTACTACTTCGAACTCAGCGGGCAAAATACTATACGAAATTTCACAATCAGGCAAATTTACAATCCAACACCCTGCTACCCACACATATTATCCGGCTGACGCTCTTCAAAACCCTTCTACACTAGATATTTGTCTTACAAATAACCTCGTAGACGTTAAATCTGTGTGTGTTTTGAGAGTTGAAACGTTGATGTTAAATCTGTGTGTGTTTTGAGAGTTGAAACATCAGACCACCTACCAGTAATCTTTTCTATGGCCGCGTCCACACGGCATCGTAGCGTAGCGATTTTGACACTCCGTCGTAGTGTCAACTATTTTTTATGGCCGTGACTAAGGCCTCTCGACCAACATTTACACTACGACGGAGTGTCAAAATCGCTACGCTACTATGCCGTGTGGACGCGGGGTATAAGAAACGCAAGTTGCAATAATTATCGAAATCAACTTATCTTTGACTACAAGAATGCAAATTGGAATCAATTCACAGACGAAATCAATAGCAAAATAGATCTTACAAACTGCCATCTAAACAATATCATTTCAACCAACATTTTTGATAAAATGATCATCAATCTAACAGACATAATACAAACTGCTCACAACAATTCAATCCCATAAACAACGCCGGGGAAGTACAATGTGAAATTGTCGACGACCACTTTTTCACTTATTAAGATAAGAAATAAGTTTAGAAAGAAGTGGCAAAGACACCGTTCAAGCTGGCTCTTCAAGCAAGAGTATTACTCGTTAAAACAGGAAATAGAAACAAGAATTTCGCAAGAACGAAATGATAACTGGACAAAAACCCTTGAAAAAGTAAACTCACGAAATAGCAACAATAGTAAAATTTGGAACGAGGAAAAATGCAACTCCATAAAAGAACATTTCGAAAAGGCCCACAAAATCACATTTGACACTATCAGTCCAATAACGAATAGAATAAATTCAAGTAACAGTAATTTCTTTACACTAAACACGGCACCAACATCTGAAACAATAACCTTCCAGATGATAAAACCGAAAGACCATATGAAAATAATTAGTAAAATCAAACAAAAAGATCTACAGGCCCGGACAACATAAATAATAAGGCAATTAAAAACCTACCAAAAAAAGCTATAGTGTTCCTAACTACAATTCTGAACAGCTGCTTCAAACAGGGATATTTTCCTGATAACTGGAAAAAATCTACTGTTATACCGATACCCAAACCTGGGCAAGACAATTCAAATCCATCTAATTAAAGGCCAATAAGCCTCCTAAGTTGCATAAGGAAATTATTTGAAAAAATAATTGCATCACAAATTAAAACTTTTACGGAGTCAAACAATATCATCCCTGATATCCTGTTGATTGACTGAACATTAAAAAATCTACAGGAATGGTCCTATTAGATAGTGAAAAATCTTTTGATTGCATTTGGCACGAAGGTCTAATTTATAAACTCTTTACACTGAACTTTCCAAAACACATCATTTATGTAATTAAATCATTCCTATCAAACAGAAAAAAGTCCGTTAAAATAAGTAACAAACATTCGGAGCCCTTTACCCCGGTTGCAGGTGTGCCACAAGGTAGCATATTGTCTCCTATACTCTTCAACATTTTCATGGCAGATATGCCTAATTTGCAAAATTGCACAACTTATCAATTCGCCGATGCCGTTGCAATAACCTCGGAAGGAAAGTCTCCTAAGCGCATAATGAAATCGCTCACTTAGGCCCTAAAAACATTCTCTAAATTTTGTTAAATTGGAACTAAAAATAAACAATTCCAAATCTGTAGCCATTTTCTTCACAAGAAATCGCTGCTCACGTAAACACCCGATCAGTAATATTAATTCTAATAATGAACAAATTCCTTGGAAAAATAGTGTTAAATACTTGGGGCTCCACCTAGAAAAAAATCTCACATTCAAAACGCACATCAAAAATACAATACTGAGAGAAAAACAAAATTCTTTTATATACAACATGCTTCAGACCAATACAGTATTTTCAGTCATACAATTGCTAGTTCCAACCGGTTAATTGAACCATCCAAACGCTGCGGTGATTCATACACCTGCTCAATTGCGGCTTACAAGCATATAGTGGCGAGATCCAATCGCTGAGGGGTATCATCGAAGCGAATTGTGGCGGCTGCCAACCGATTGCAAACTTGCGGTTGTTTGGCAACCTTGCAAGGGCGGCGCTGTTCACCGCACATTCAAATGTTTTACACAAATGACCGTTAAGCTGCGGATAAACGGATGCAATATTTCGATGCAATGAAATAAAATTTGACATTTCTACCCAAAATGACAGTCATTGCAATATTTCTATGCGTATTTCATTGCAACATTGCAAAGATCCAAACGGGGAGGTTAAGCATCGAAATATTGCTTTCACTGTCATTTTTGGTAGGAATGTCAAATTTTATTTCATTGCAGTGAAATATTGCATCCGTCTATCCGCAGCTTTAGATGTCAAAATGTATATTTACATGCTTTCGTCGAATAAAGGTAATACTAAAATTTTCAGCACATAGCTAAATTTAAGATTGTTAAACTGAAAACTGAAACTTAATGCAAACACTCTTCAGTTTGGCATTGATTTCTACCCGGATGAAATCGGGTTTATCAGCTAGTAAACAATAAACAAAAAGCTGTGAGTTAAAAAACAAAACTATTTGATCTATGACCTTACCCAAAATAAATATTCCTTTCTTTTATTGCTTGGTTGGGAAAACTAAAAAGTAGGTTGATTTAATCCCGCTATTCTTTATATTGCAGCGCGCGCGGTGCTTTGCGAATCATATACCAGGAGCAAAATTGTATTTGCTTGCTGTTAACAATGGTACTATTGACGACACTAATTTACAACCTGCAGCGGTAAGTGTTGACGAGCATCACATGATGTAATACATCCGTTGAGTGTTGTGATAAATGATAAAGAAATGTTCCTTCACAGGGCTCCGGGAGTTTCATCACAGAATGGAACATCCATACACAATGCCTGACCTGAATGTCGTGTCAATGTGTAGTATATCAACCTTGTGCATGCATCATTCTGCATCAACCCTGCACTAATGTCAACGTGTGACAGATGTGACAACGGTAGGAGACAAGTATTAAAGCTTGTCAAGGGAGAGGGCATTCATGTTCCGACGATCGACGGTGACGGACACGACATTACAATCTGGCGACGAGGATTTTGGAAAGGTGAGAAAAGAAAAATGAAAGTTATACGATAATATAGAAGTAGCCAGAGAAAAAAAATTTTCTATGGCATCACGGAAATGACAGTGTAACGCGAAAAGAGATAAATACGATAGGCATTTGTTCAAGCGCGATGGAAAGAAGTGGCTGTGAACGGCAAAAGGTGTGCTCCAATGTCCTATCCGAGAGCTGGAAGCTATTCATGCGATTCCCAGAACAGTCGTGAAGGCAAGAATTCAGTCGATGGAGGGAAGGGGATTGGCGGAAACTTGTGTTTCTCCAGAACAATCGCGAGATTGAATTCTCCATGTATTAGTTGATTTCGGCGGAAACGAACGTGTTTCCCCAGAAGTGGAGATCGCGAGAATTCGGAAGTGAGATTCTCCATGTTGGGTAGTTGAACGGCGGAAACTTAAGTGTTTCTCCAGAATGATCGCGAGAATTGAAGATTGAATTCTCCATGTATTAGTAGATTTCGGCGGAAACGAACGTGTTTCCCCAGAAGAGGAGTTCGCGAGAATTCGGAAGTGAGATTCTCCATGTTGGGTAGTTGAACGGCGGAAACTTAAGTGTTTCTCCAGCATGATCGCGAGAATTGAAGATTGAATTCTCCATGTATTAGTAGATTTCGGCGGAAATGAACGTGTTTCCCCAGAAGAGGAGATCGCGAGAATTCGGAAGTGAGATTCTCCATGTTGGGTAGTTGAACGGCGGAAACTTAAGTGTTTCTCCAGCATGATCGCGAGAATTGAAGATTGAATTCTCCATGTATTAGTAAATTTCGACGGAAACGAACGTGTTTTCCTCACAAGAGGAGATTTAGAGAATTCGAAGGTGGAATTCTCTATGCTGGAGTAGTCGATTGGCGGAAACTTTAGTGTTTCTCCAGAAAGCGTGGAATTGCGAGAAATTGAGGTTAGTAGTCGACTCGGCATACGTTCGCAGAACATGCATTATTGTGAGAATCAGAGGTTGGAGTTTTCAAGTGGAATGGAAACCGTAGAAATGAACTCGTGGATTGTTGGTTGGAATTGGTATTGGGGAAATAGGTCGTATTCCCCAGAGAAAATTAAGTTGTTTTGTTGTGTTGTGTTACAGATGCAAGACGCAAGGCCAGTGCCAGCATTCCGGTGTGACCGGATCGAAACCGGTAAACTTGCCATGGAATGGAAGGAATGGAAGGAAGCATTAGAGTGCTTTTTCGCGGCGTACGACATACAAGGCCAGTCGGAAAAGAGAGCCAAGCTCCTACATCTCGGAGGACCTGCACTGCAGCGTGTGTTCCGGAACTTGAAAGACCATGATCACGTTCCGTTAGTGATGGTGGAACCACAATGGTATGATGACGCGATAGAAAAACTAGACGAGTTTTTCGCACCTCATCATCAAGCTACAACAGAACGGCGAAATCTTCGTTTGATGAAGCAAAAATCAGGAGAACGGTTCGCGGATTTTTTGATCCGGCTAAAGCAACAAGTGTCTCAATGTGGATTTGAGAGGTACGGTTCCGAGGTATGTTCCGTCTTGCGTGACATCTACCTAATCGATGCGGTGGTTGAAGGATGCTCCTCAAATGAAGTCCGACGCAGAATTTTGCTGAGAGATTTGCCTTTCTCAGAAATCGAGGCTTTAGGAATCGCACAAGAAAGTGTGGATCAGCAAATAGTGGAGATGAAAGCGGGACCACCTCCTGAAAAAGTGTTTAAAATAGAGCAAGGACGCTCGAAGGAGAACTCTAGATCAAGAGACACATATATGACGGGAACAAGACAAGCAAATGCCAAGCGAGATATACATGCTTGTTACAACTGTGGTAAGGTAGGACATTTTGCCGCCTCACCTGTTTGCCCGGCTCGGGGAAAAGAATGTCGAAACTGCAAGTTGTTGGGTCATTTCGAACAGATGTGCCGGAAGCCAAAACAGCCGACGGAAAAGGGCTCAAAAAGGCGTATCCGAACAATTGAGTTATCACCAAACGCGAAACAAGTGAAAGCGGATTCTGATGAGCCTGACCCAAAAGTTTATTACGCGTTCTACTCGGGGAATGAATCGAATGTTATAACGTGTGTGGTTGGAGGAATTCCTTTGGAAATGCTTGTTGATTCCGGTGCAGACGCCAATTTGGTAAATGGCAAGATGTGGAACACACTGAAGGATAAGAAGATTGAAGTGGTCTCGTCAACGAAGGGGAGTTCTAAGATTCTGCGAGCTTATGGAAGCCAAACCCCACTCAAAATTCTAGGAGCATTCGTAGCGGAGATTGCGGTTGGAGAAAAACGGATCCAAGCAGAGTTTCTGGTTGTAGACGGAGGACAGCGTTGTTTATTAGGAGATAAGACTGCTAAGCAGCTGGGGGTGCTGAAAGTTGGAATTAATATAAACAACGTGCAAGGATGTCCGTTCCCGAAAATGAATGGCATAAAAGCTAAGATCCAGATGAACCCGCAAATAACCCCAGTGTATCAGCCGATGCGACGAATTCCTGTGCCATTGGAAGCTGCAGTCGACCGTAAGTTGGACGATTTATTAAAACGAGATATAATTGAAATTAAGAGAGGACCAACCACGTGGGTATCACCACTGGTCGTAGTCGGGAAGTCGAATGGGGAGCCTCGTTTGTGTCTCGATCTGCGCAGAGTTAACGAAGCAGTCTTAAGGGAACATCATCCAATGCCTTCAGTAGATGATTACTTGGCCAAATTAGGACGTGGGAGGTTGTGGAGCAAGTTAGATATCAAGGAAGCATTCCTGCAGATAGAGTTAGAGGAAGATTCGAGAGACGTGACAACTTTTATAACACGACGTGGTTTGTACCGATTCAAGCGTCTGCCATTTGGGTTGGTAACAGCCCCAGAGCTATTCCAAAAAGCAATGGATGAGACCCTAACCGGTTGTGATGGAACAGTTTGGTATCTGGACGACGTGCTGATTGAAGGACAACATTTGCAGGAACACGATAGCCGATTGGAAAAGGTTCTAAGTCGATTGAAAAAACGGGGAATCGAGTTGAATTGGGAGAAATGTCAGTTACGCCTTTCGGAATTAGAATTCTTAGGACACAGGCTGAGTCAAGAAGGAATTAGGCCTGCAAACAGCAAAATCCTAGTTATCCAATCATTTCGAGAACCAACAAATGAAGCGGAAGTGCGAAGTTTCCTAGGGCTGGCAAACTATTTGAATAAGTTTGTGCCAATGCTTGCTACCCTAGATGAACCATTGCGCCGATTGCTACACAAAGATATCAAATTTGAATGGACTGAAGAACATGCAAAAGCTTTCAATGATATAAAAGAAGCTATGGGAAAGATAGATAACCTGGGTTTCTATCGAGTAGAAGACCGAACAGCAGTAATCACGGATGCTAGTCCGTACGGTCTAGGAGCCATGCTTATTCAATTCGATGAAGCTGACAATCATCGGGTTATTAGTTTTGCCTCTAAAGCATTAACTGATACAGAGCGCCGTTACTGCCAGACGGAAAAAGAAGCACTGGCAATTGTTTGGGGTGTGGAGCGATTTCAATATTACCTCCTGGGGAAATCCTTCGATATATTTACGGACTGCAAGGCACTGAGTTTTCTTTTCTCACCGCGATCGAAACCGTGTGCACGCATAGAGAGGTGGGTACTACGACTACAAGCGTTTGACTACAAGATTATTTTCATGTCAGGGAAAAGCAATGTAGCTGATGTGCTATCTCGACTACCAGTACAAGAAGCAGTACCGTTCGACCCATCAGAAGAAATATTTGTTCGAGAGGTTGTTATGTATGCGTCAAGTTCTACAGCGTTGAATTGGCATAGTATCAAGGAAGAAAGCAAGGCAGATACAGAAATACAAGAAGTGTTGGGACTATTAGCATGTGGAGAGATCGAGAAATTGACGATAACTTATCGGGTGATAGCGAATGAGTTATGTGAATTGGAAGGAGTGCTCTTACGTGGAGACAGAATAATTGTTCCAAATTCGTTAAGGAACAAGGTACTGACTACGGCTCATGACGGTCACCCAGGCATTACAATGATGAAAAACCATCTGAGGTCTCATGTTTGGTGGCCAAAAATGGATGCGCAGGTGGAACAATTTGTAAAGAATTGTCGAGGTTGTATGCTCGTAGGAGCACCAGAATCTCCTGAGCCATTGCAGCGAAGTCAACTACCCGTTTCACCATGGCACACAATTTCGTTAGATTTTCTAGGTCCCTTACCAGAGGAACAACACTTGTTGGTAGTAATTGACTGTTACAGTCGATTCTTGGAAGTGTGTGAAATGGAATCGACAACTACCAGTGACATAATCAGAGAGTTATCTATAATATTCAGTCGGTATGGAATCCCAGCAGCGATGAAAGCTGATAATGCACCCCAGTTTAGTGGCGATTGTCTTGAATTGAAAGAGTTTTGCGAAGCAAATGGTGTGAAACTTATAAATACGATACCTTATTGGCCTCAATCGAACGGGGAAGTAGAGCGTCAGAACCGTTCAATTTTGAAACGCCTGCGTATATCGCAAGAACTGGGACGAGATTGGAGACAGGAATTGTACCATTATTTGTTAACTTATCATGCAACCAAACATCCGACTACGGGAAAATCTCCAGGAGAAATAATGTTTGGTCGACGCATCAAAAGTAAATTGCCCACCATTTCCTCTTTTCAGGAAGATGTGGAAGTAAGAGATAGGGACGCATTGGTAAAAGAGAAGGGAAAGCAGTATGCTGATAAACGACGCGGGGCGAAGAGAAGTCAGATCGAGGAAGGTGATCACGTATTAGCCAAAAATATGAGGAAAACCAACAAACTAGACACGGAGTTCAGAAATGAAGAATTTATTGTCCGCCGTAAAATGGGCACGGATACGATCATCCAGTCAAAGGAAACCGGTAATGAGTACAGGAGAAGCTCAGCTCATCTCAAAAAGATAGAAGGACCTTCTTCAACGGAATTAGTAGATACAGGTTCGACAGATAACAGAAATTGTAATCCGAACAAACGAGTTAGACAACCACCGAAAAAGTACCACGAATTTATAGCACATTAGAATTCTATCGAGAACCAGAAGAGGAACAATAATTTTGAATTAACACAATACAAATAAAGATAGCCTACCGAAGCGTACACATTTATTTATACAAAGGGAGGGTTGTAGTATATCAACCTTGTGCATGCATCATTCTGCATCAACCCTGCACTAATGTCAACGTGTGACAGATGTGACAACGGTAGGAGACAAGTATTAAAGCTTGTCAAGGGAGAGGGCATTCATGTTCCGACGATCGACGGTGACGGACACGACATTACACAATGGTTATGATGGAATTCAAGTCGTACGGGTACTTTTTGCAGATATAGCGAAATATTCGTTTTCCAGGTACACATGTCGTTATTCTATCAACTGTGCATAATGTAATATAAATAGTAAATAATACATTCTTTCGATGTGCTAACAGCATCAATGATTTCCCATACATTCGACTCAAGCTTACACAGAACGTCGTTAAGCTGTACACTGATTATAAAGCTGATATTCAGGAACTGCAGCGTTTTTTTAAAATCAACGATGGGAGGGAAAGAAACTAAAATGTTGACTCCCCTGGATATACACTGCGTCCCAAAACGATAGCCTCACCTAGTTTTTTTATTCATATACTATTTTAAATGATCGCAAGGAAAAATAAAAGACAGAAGCATATTTCTAAATCCACAAGAATTCCCGGTTGATAAAAATTCAAATTTTTTGTAGCTGTCATGTAGTACCAGCAGCTCTTGCTGGAACTACATAGTACCAGCAACAATGTCAAATTCTGTCAACCGGGTTGTGTTTCAGTTCTTATTCATCAGAAAGCTATTTTATAATAAGATTTAGGTCAAAAATTAAAAAAATTGAGTGTCCCATAATGATAGCCTCACTTCAAAAATCGCTCAACTTAACAAAGCAACTCAGTTCCTAGCCACTTTATCAGTTGGCAAAAACAATGTGTAAGTTATGTTCCTTTAATTTGTATTTCAATTTGAGCATTGGCCGCGGAAAACAACTCTCGGAACGTGAAAAAGTCAAATTGATGCTTATCGCTTGAATGGCAAGTCGAATCGTGAATTTGGTGTACTAATAAATAGGTCCACAAATGTTATTGACGATTATGTAAAAGATCCCAGTTAATATGGGCTTCAGAAGTCTCCTGGTCGTCTTCAAAATCTTTCCTCGCGTGATAAACGGAGAAGTTTTTAAGTTGCTTTCATTTCTGCCAAAAGTTGCCGCAGGACAAAAAACGATTTGTCCATGAAGAAAGTTTCTGCCCTCAAACTTCACCAAAAAGTCGCTAGATTTTAGTTTGCTACAGAACATATGACATGGAAGAATGTGTGGAGAAACGTAAACTGTCCGTTTGCAGTCTTGTTCAGATTTTAAATTATTAATTTATGTTAGGTGGATTATAGGGATGAAAAAAAGTTCACTATTAATGGACCGGATGGTTACATCCATTACTGGCAAGATTTGAGACGTTAGCACGATTTTTCTCTCGTGGCAATTTTGAAGGAGATTCCGTTATGACTTGGGCTGCGTTCAGTGGTCTTAGTAGAAGCGAATTGGCGATGATAGCATTACGTATGAACAGCGATATGTTTATTGACATCCTGGACAATCATTTGAAGCCTTATCTGAAAAACCAGAACACTCAACAAATCATTTTTCAGCAAGATAATGCTGCCGTGCACGCAAGCAAGACAACAAGAACTCACCTTGTACGGTCGAGTATCAAAACAATGTTTTAGCCAGCCGTTTCCCCAGACCTTAATCCAATAGAAAATGTTTGTGGAAGGCTAGTTCAAGAGATTTATGAAGATGGGAGACATTACGAGACCATATAGGACATTACGGATCATAATTTTCCAGAAGTTGGCACCGGACAGTATAGGGAGGTAAGGTAGCGCTGGGGTCGTTCAAAAGACGCCTCACGGCAATACGAGAGAACTTCCTCTGCACCCTCTCCAGCCTATCCAGAGCAGTGACACCAGCGGGAGACCAGATGACGCATCCATAGTCCAGGATGGGACGCACCCAGCAGCAATACAACGCACGCAGACATGAAGGGTCCCGAATCTCGGATGCCATGCGGATTATTAGGCCCAGGATCTTATTAGCGCGCTCGATTACCGAATCGAGCTGCGGCGCAAAAGATAGCCGGTCATCAAGCAACACCCCGAGGTCTTTCACGACAGACACACGTGGAAGCGGCAGACCATTCAAGACATAGTTGTGTATCAATTTGTCCGAGGAGCGGCTAAAAGTGATAACACAACATTTTGGCACGCACAAGACGAGGCCATTGGCAATACACCAGGAGGAAAAGGCATCAGCAAAACGTTGGAGGGAGAGGAGATCATTGGACGAGGATACAGGAAGAAATAACTTGACGTCATCCGCGTACATCAGGCATCCACCAGGTGGCAGAACCCTGGCACAATCGGCGATGAAAAGTGCGAAAAGGAGGGGACTCAGGACGCTCCCCTGAGGAACACCCGACTGCCCCACGAAAAGATCGGAGAGAGCCCCGCCGACCCTGACCCTATAAGTCCGATTTGACAGAAAGGACTCAAGCCAGAGAAGGAGAGACCCACCGAAACCCATCCGCTGAAGCTTGGCGAGGAGCAGCCTATGTGACAAGCAGTCAAAGGCTGCCTTGAAGTCGGTATAAATTACATCGACCTGTCTCCCGGCAGCAATGTGCGGATACAGGTCGAGCATCAAGGACATAAGGTTCGAAACAGTGGAGCGTCGAGGCATAAAACCATGCTGAGAGGGCGGGATCAAGGAGTGGACTGAGGGAAGGAGGGAGGAATGAACAATGGATTCGAGGACTTTAGACACGGCACAGGTTAGGGAGATTCCTCGATAATTGGAAGGATTGGAATGGCACCCACTCTTGTGGATCGGGGTCATCCAGGCAGACCGCCACATAGAGGGAAAAACCCCCTCTCTGATCGACCTGGCGAACAGGCGAGCGAGAACGGGAGCCAAGGCCTGCCTACCATGGATGAGCACAGAGGAGGGAATACCGTCAGGACCGGGATTGAAGGAACGTTTAAGCTGAGAGAGGGCGGCAAGTACCGAAGCCTCACTGATGTCAATAGAGCACAAGTTAACGGCGTCGCATGCAGTAAGCGCAACCCTCTCAGACAGGGATGCTGTGGAGCGGGAGGGATGGACAAAGAGCCCGGCAAAGTGTTCCGCGAGGAGGTTGCTGACTGCCAACGGAGAGGACGCGGAGCGGGTGTCGGTGGACATGGAAGAGGGGATGCGGGAAACACCACGCCGACTGTTCACATGCCTCCAGAACGATCGCGGGTTCGTAAGAAGCCTCGACTGAACGCGGGCAATGTGGCCGGCAAAGCGGAAACGATTGTATGCACGGTAGGCGGACGCTGCGTATTTGAAGACGCGCAAACGGAAGGGGGATCGTTGGGAACGATAAGCCCGAAGTGCTCGTTTGAGGTCCGACTTCAATGCTCGTAAGTGACGGTCAGACCACAAAGGAATGGGGAGAGGTTTACAAACAGGACAGCAGGAAGAAAGGAAGGACAGTAAGGTTGACGTAAAATTAGCGGTGGCAGCATCCAACGACGAATCAGAATCCAGAAAGCTCCAGTCATGGCTCCGGATGAGGGTTTCCAAGCGAGTGCGGTCGAGTTTGTTGAAGTCCAGCTCACGAGGGCGCACAGGTGGTGAGCAAGAGGTAGCGGGCGGGGGCCAATGTCAATGCTGCATTCCAGTGCGGGATGGTGGACGTCTTCGGGCACCAGTGGGACAGGGGCGGGGCTGATGACGCCGCAGGACGTAGCAGCAGCAGGGTTACCAAGGACGAGGTCCAGTAAGCGGCCGCGAGCATTTGAGACTCCCGAGAGCTGGGCAAGCCCGTTGAAGTGCAAGCCATCGACGAAGACAGCATCCCTCGTGTGTAATATTTGTTTCAAATATTTGTGTATTTTTCTGAAAAAATTTATATGCTCGGTATTCGCCCTGCACAGAAAAAACTAGGTGAGGCTATCATTTTGGGACGCAGTGTAGTCGTAAACCATATAAAACTAGATGAATTTGATGATGAAGTGCACCACCTGCCGCGAAGGATTTGGGCTTGGCCAGTTTTTCCTCGATCCTACCAGCTGCGTAGTGTCTCTGTCGAGGAAACGACGTTGCGCGTGTCAACCATCCAATCTCCATCGACGCGTCACGATTTTCGCGACTTGAAGAGAAAATGGATAGGTTGATGCAAGATCATGTGGCGACTCGCGTGTCGTTTGAGACGGCCGTGGAGCGCTCCATGATCGACAGCAACGTTTTTTCGGAATTCGAATTCGAATTCGAAACCGTTGGCTACTCCTAACCAACTAGACGATCCAGTTCGAAGAGACCGTCTATCTTCCTGATCTCTAGTGACAGGTGCTGACGGAGAGTAGATGGCATAAACTCGGGTCACACCTGACACTACCCGTTATACAGTCGACTCTCGATAATTCGAAGTTGGAGGGACCCAGAAAAAAGTTCGATTTATCGAGAGTTTGAATTATCAAGAGTGGTAGGAAATAAGCGGCTACGGTTGCTGAGTTATGAACTGGAAATAAGTATGCGTGTATTGATTTACGCTATGCCTTTACCCACCGTTTTCGCTAACTGTTTTTTCTTCACTTTTCCTTGTGAACCTTCCTACAAAGCATGTGTGCCCCAAATATGTCCGTCTGCCCGTCTACACCATGTAGTCTAATTCGGACGAAAATCTTCGTCCCTGTTCAACAGAGTGTTATAGGGCACCCGCAATGTGACGCGTTCTATTACATTTCAACTTACTCAGAACTTCGAATTGTTGCGAGTTGAGTGGATACAGCTTCGAATTACCGCGTGAAGAGAGCAAACTAGCTTCGAATTTTACTTCGCTTTATCGAGGGTATCAAATAGTATTGTTTTTATTCGAAATAGTGAGAGTTTTCTAAGGGACTACTGATATGCTTCGAATTATCGAGAGTTTCTCATTATCGAACGTTTGAATTAGCGAGAGTCGACTGTGCCAGTTATAACTGTATACACAAAAGAGTAATTCCAGCCAATCCCCCAAGGGGGCGCTATATGCTGTGGTGGCTATAGCTATGGCTATTAAGTACATTCTACTGATGCTATTGTTACGTAATGCTAAACGGTCAAAATCTCTATAATCTCATAAAAAAAAATATTGTTACTTAAAAATGTTATTGTCAGATTGAGTCATTTATTATGATTTATAAATTGGTTTATTTTATTTTCCTGTATTTTGTATTCCTTGCGAATCTTTTTCAGTTTTAGAGTCTTTTTATATCTGAACTAGGTTTTTTAGGCCAGGTACCTGGCCCGTCGACAGTCTCTGGTTCCCCTACCGCCCTTTTGATGGTTCCATGTCGTCCCGTTATGGTTTCAATTGTATCGGCAATTGCAGAACGGTAAGGGGGTTTAAAATACGTATTGCGGGACCATCGATAAGATACGAAGTAAGCTGACCGTCTCCCTGTTCGACCAGAGCCAGATCTTAGCGCACAGGATATCTCCCTTTGACTGTAGCCCCCATCGAGATAAATGTAAAATTACAGTTATATCGAAAAATGTTACCAAATACCAAACCAAACGTGTTTATCAAACATCCCGGTTAGTAGGAGGTTTTTCAAAGACATGTACTTAAACCGAGTTACAGCATATTGTACCAGTTTCTGTGCTACGCAGTACATGCAAGCCTACGCATGTCCTGTGGTTACGCCACTTTTTAAAGTGTGGGTCGGACATGAAGCACAAAGCAACCTTTGCAAACGGTAAAATGTTGTCCGTCTGACACTAACTGACTAACTACAGTTGTCAAAATCTGCGCAAATTTGTTTCTCGGTCGTTGAGTAGAAAAAAGGAGTAGGCTAAAATGTGTGCACCTGGTATTGATTGCAAGCGGATGGAAAATAGTTGTTTGTGAAGATGTTTAATGTTTTTTGATAAGATTTCGGTGGACACATTACCTCTCTGCTATTGTTTTACAGTTAAGCACTCAAATCATCACTGAATGCGCTTTCATTTGGATCGGCTCGCGAATAGTAGCGGCGACACGAAACGAAAAAAAAATGACAGCAAAACTGACATTTGCTCGTGTTTTATCAGGCTTTTGCGTCCCGTGTAAACTGAGTATAACACTCCTGCTACGCATGATAATCCATATTATTGCGATGCGATGCGGGGCACATCCTTCTCTCCCTGTGCCATCAGTGCCGCATACGCTGCACGTTCTGTGGCTCACTATTCCCCCCATCGATTTTTTCTTTCTTTTGTTTCTAATGGAGAATCCTTCCATGTGTGTGATGATTCATAAAAGGCGCAGTATCAGCTCGACGGCCTGCACACTCTCTCTCTCTCTATCTATCTTTCTCTCTTTCGCTCTATCTCTATCTCTCTCCCACTTCTCATCCCGCTCTTTATTTGTTTACCACTCTTTGTCCCCAACTTTCCCATCTCCCATCTCCCATGTCCCATCTCCCATGTCCCATCTCCCATCTCCTATCTTCCATCTCCCATCTCCCATCTCCCATCTCCCATCTTCCATCCCTAATCAACAATCTCTCTTCTCTCCATCGTACTCTTTCTTAATTTGCCTGAAACATCTCCCATCGCATTCACACTGTCTCTTTCTCTTTCTCATTATCTCTCTCTTTCTATTTATCTCTCTCTCTCTCTCCCTCTCTGGCTATATCTATCCCTATCCCTATGCCTCGCCTTGTCATACTTTCCATTTTTGTCTCTCTGTTCCCCACTATGTCTGCCTCTTTCTTTACTGTATGTCTCTCTCTCATTTTCTCGTTATACCTCTCCCTATTTCTTTCTCTCACCCTTACACACACTAACAGCACAAAATTCCAACAACAACGCACAGAAGGGTCGGTTTTGCTTAACAGGCCCATTTTTATGATTTTGAATTAGTAGCGACATTGAATCGCGACATTTCGCGCGCGTGTTTGTTGGGCCATGGTCGACCCTCGGAAGGAAAATTATTTTATATCTGAATTAGAGATGAGCCCAAAGAGCGGGAACTATACGGATCGATCCCATCCTAGGCGCGATCGACGGATCCCGATTCACAAAGTAGCGATCTGGCGGATCCGACGGATCGTCCGTTCAAGCCAAAATCTTGCATGAGATAGTTGTCTATCACTCTGACCTTACAAATTCTTTCTTCCTGGTATCAGTGTCCCATGACAGATCAAAGAGTAACGGTAGTTTTACTCACCAAGCAACTTACTCACCAAACTCCAAAGGGAGTCAAGTCAACGATTTCCATTCTCATAATCACGGTCTCATTCAAAAAAACCTGGGCCCCTTCCTAGCGGGACGTTAAGTCTCTTTCTCAGTGAATAAAAGTCTCCCTTGGCTCGACGATTTGTCCACGATCCGTCCACGATCCGTCCACGATCCGTCCACGATCCGTCCAAGATCCGTCCAAGATCCGTCGGATCGCCCATACATTCAAAAACCTGGAGAAGTCACTCTCACTGACTTTGGAAGGGGGACCTGTCGGCGATCCGTCCATGATCCGTACGGATCCGGCATGTATTCAAAAGCCTGGGAGACCTTGGGCGATTCATTCACGATCCGTCCACGATCCGTCCGATCGCCCATACATTCAAAGTCTGGGGGACTCATACCAAGCGAACATTTTGTCTCTTTGCTCACCATTGTAGCCAAGCTTGGGGAATAGGTGAGGTATTCCTTTCTTTCTTCTATCCTGGTTTGTTATTTTCATTTTCGTCTATCGCTCTTTAATCGACCTTCCTTGGAGCTTGGCAATTGATTTTATGTTTTAGGTCAAGTTCATTCATTGACGAATGCGCACGTTATTTTACTGTTATTTTGGACATTCGATTTGCGTGTGCTCGCTTCAACCACTGTCGCTACATTTTACTCTTCCGCAGGAAAGGGGACAAAGCTACCGGCAAATTAAATGAATGAGTGGAAAACTGTGAAAAATGAATTGTTGCCCCTTCCCCTTTCAGACGTAATGAGTATAATATCAATCAGCTAAACAATCCATTTGCATGGGGTATGCCAGGTTCGAGAATGTATGGGCGATCGGACGGATCGTGGACGGATCGTGAATGAATCGCTCAAGATCCCCCAGGCTTTTGAATACATGCCGGATCCGTACGGATCGTTGACGGATCGCCGACAGGTCCCCCTTCCAAAGTCAGTGAGAGTAGTACCAAACGTCCCACAAGCATAGACTTCTCCAGGTTTTTGAATGTATAGGCGATCCGACGGATCTTGGACGGATCTTGGACGGATCGTGGACGGATCGTGGACGGATCGTGGACGGATCATGGACGGATCGTGGACAAATCGTCGAGCCAAGGGAGACTTTTATTCACTGAGAAAGAGACTTAACGTCCCGCTAGGAAGGGGCCCAGGCTTTTATTGAATGAGACCTTGATTATGAGAATGAAATCGTCAACTTGTCTCCCTTCGGAGTTTGGTGAGTAAGTTGCTTGGTGAGTAAAACTACCGTTACTCTTTGATCTGTCATGGGACACTGATACCAGGAAAAGAGAGTTTGTGAGGTGAGAGAAATCTATCTCACTTGGCGGTATTTTAGCGTGTTGAGAATGTATTTTTTTTCTTTTTCTCACGATCCGCGAATCGCCAACGGATCGCGGATCCTTATAGGGATCGATCTAGGATCGCTCAGTTCGTGGAAGTGAATCGTCTTGCGCATCTCTAATCTGAATATGATTTTAAAGCATGACCATAAGTAAATTGAACCAAGGAAAGCGAGCTACTGCGGCGCCTCTAGCGGCGTCAGGAGAAAACTAATATTTTTGGTAGTATTTTTAAATAGTAACAATAAAGTTGTGAAAGTTTCAGACCTGTACTATTGTTTTTCGCTAAATGCCGTATAATGGAAATTGATCGACCAAAAATAGCTCCGCACAAAATAGTATAGCTTCTAGGCAACAGAGCAAATTGAATAGACCGGGAACCATTAAAAAAAAAACAATAAAAATGAAAAGTATTTTTCTTTTGTACAATTATGCATAACGATTGTTATAAAAATAGGTTTTTAGTATTCTAGTGTTCACTGTTCTTATAAATTCACGTATTTTGTGTTTTGGTTCCTGCATTAGCGCTCGTATCGTGGAAAGGGACACCGTTTTCGCAACGTCCGTTCACTTCTTCTTGCCAAGAACATCTCTAACTGTTCCAACACTTCGTCTAAAATGAAGTTTTGTGATTGCCCAGAATTTTTCGATGGGGTGAAACTCTGGGAAATTTGGTTTTGGTACCAAGTGGATCTTATTGGTCCAGTACCACTCCAAGACCACCTTGGAATAATGGCAGGTCGAAAAATCAGCAAAATACTTTATGTGAATTTATAGGAACAGGGAACATGTAAATAGTAAAAACCTATTTTTATAACAAACCTTATGTATAACTGTACAAAGGAAAAATACTTGAAATTTTTTTTCCCTTTTTTAAGGATTTCAGGCTTTGTCAATCTGTCCACCGGCGCTCCAGTGATTTGTGCGGAGCTATTTTTGGTCCATCAATTTCCATTGTACGGCATTTAGCTAAAAACAATAGTACAGGTCTGAAACTTTCACAACTTCATTGTTACTATTTACTTATACTACTAAAAATATTAGTTTCCGGCTGACGCCTCTAGAGGCGCCACAGTAGCGCGCTTTCTTTGTTTCAATTTAGTTATGGTCATGCTTTAGATTTATTTGTAGGTTTCTGTTTATAGTCTTTGCATATTACGGGTTGACTACTTCAACCTGTGTACGCGTACAATAGTACGTTTCACGATGTAGGCATCCAGTGTCCATCTCATGGAGGTTCAAAATAAAAAGTTGAATAATTTCGAATCTGCGCCTTCCCACAGGTAAACTTCTCATGACTTTAAAGAATACATATCAGACTATAATGCCATGCATGATGCCTTTGAACTTACGCAACTCCGCGCACTTTTTGTTTGGCAAGATGTCGAACTTCAAGTTGTTTCATATTTTATCTGTAATTTGATACGTTCTGTATAGTATTTTGAAAAATACAAATTTTTCATTAAATTCTATATTTTTTCTTTAAAGACAAGTAAAATACCTTTCCAAAACAGTCGTAGTACCTACTTGCCACTTGAATAGAACCGAGTCTATTTTTGCAGGCAAGTAGGTGGATGTATTGGTTGACAGCTCGTGTAATTACGGTTTGTCAAATATATACAGTGTCAATTGCGTGATTTGTTTTGGACGGGCAAATGAGCCTTTGCAAATGAAGTGCGTTTAAAATGTGGTTAAAATTTTAATATTTTGTGTGGCAGCTGTCGATGTTTTCTTAGCCGGTAAGAAGGAATCAGCAGCTCCAGCCGGTAGGAGTGTATTGTGAAGTGTAAAATAGTGTTAAGGGTTAATGTATGTCCGAATGATGCGGAACCAACTATACCAAGGATTGATTGGCTGTTCTCAATCGTTTGCAGGTCAGTAGTTTGTAGTTCATACATTTAGTTTTTCAATCTATTGTTAACCCCGGCTGAATATATCTATATTCCATTTCATTTCATTCCGAGTCTCATCGCTCTGCGGCCATCATCGTATTCGTTGTGTCACCAGCTTCCGGCAGTAAATTTTCCAGTTTTCAATCAACGATGCAGAAGGGTGAGTATTATTGAAGGTATTTATATGTTTAAAGTAACTTTGTAAACTGTAATACATTTCTAACATATGTTTTCATGTATAATTACAGAGCAATACGGAGTTAAATTCACCTTGGAACAAACTGTCCGTTACATAGAGGAACTCTCGAAACACACGTGCCTCTACAACGCGAAATCACCGTTGTATCAAAATAGGCTAGCCAGAAGCAAGGCTTGGGAGCAGATGGTGTCTGGTTTAGAGATACCGGGATTCGGCGTGGAGGATGCCAAGAAAAAAATAAAGAGCCTGCGAGCCACGTACACCGCAGAGCAGAAAAAAATGAAAGCTCCATCCGGATCATCAGCGCAGTCATATATATCAAATATCCCGTGGCTTAAGCAGTTAGAGCCACTCGTACGAAGCTGCCAACGCGAGGATTTCCACGAAAATGTTTAAACAGATTTTCATTTTATATGAATTAATAAGAAAAAAGATCTAATACTATAGAGTTGCATTAACATACAATTCTATCCTGCCGGGGAACAGCTCCTTCCCCACAAAAATAATCCGCAATTTGGTCTCGAAATTGCCTGACTTCAGCAGAGGAGTGGTTTCCTTGATATTGACGACTAATATTATTTAGTCGGATATCATTTCTCCACGACCCTGGTATTGTGATGCCTGAATCGATATCCTCGATATCGATAGTATCACTTAGATAACTTGCACTGTTAGTCATTCTCAACCAATTGTGTAAGGCACAAGCTGTTCGAATTATTTTGTTCGTCACTTCTGGCTTCGTGTTAATGGGTTTGCGAAAGATCCTAAATCTAGATGCCGATATTCCGAATCCATTTTCAACTATGCGTCTTGCGCGCGATAAGCGATAATTGAAAATCTTTTGCTTTCTTGTTAGGTTACTTGTCGAGTACGGCTTTAAAAGATATTTTTTAGAGGGAATACATCATCTCCAACAATAAATCCATTATTGGGTAAAAGATTGTTTTCGAGCTTCTCATAGATGGGGACGCCCTAAACACTCCACCATCAGAATGTCTACCCGTAGCTCCTACATTAATGTGTCTAAAACATTAGTTATGGTCTATTATGGCTAACAGAACTAAACTATTATATTTTTTGTAATTGTAATATTCACTTCCTGCACTCGGAGGTGCTTGTATTGAAATGTGCTTTCCATCTATTGCACCGTAGCACCCAGGGAAATTCCATCTCGTCCGGAAACCTTTTTCAATTTCCTCCCACTTTTGTTGTGTAGTCGGAACTAGACTTGGGCAATTCGATTCTTTTGCCTGAACGTGAACGATCCAGTTCTTTCATTGAGATGAATCGAATGTGAATCGCGGTTCTTTCGTTCATTTAGTTGTCAAAAATAAACAAAAGACTTTTCGAAACTTAAATCAAGTAGTAGAATAAACATATTGCTTTCAAAGTTTTGATAAATATAAAAGAAAAATCCTGAAGCATTTTTTATTTATTCTATTTTCGAATAATTTCATAACTCTTCTAAGTATTGAGCATAGCAGTAATATTGTAAATCATAGAAAAAACAAATCTGTTTTACAGTTCATTCCACACTATTTTTTTTAACTGGACAATAATATAAAGAATTTTTTTAATCGTTTAACCATTTTGTTGAATAAAAAGCATTTCTTTTAACTTTTTTGGTAAAAGCCTTGACCGCTTTTCTGAATAAATCTGACCCGCCTTTGAAAGTAGTCTTTCGCAAGGGACAGACGTACCCGGAATACATAGAGTTCGTAATGCAAGAACACTAAGCGCTGGGTATTTTAACTTTTGATCTTCCCACCAAAGAAGTGGGTCATCTTCTAAATCAATGTTCGCATCGTTTAGGTACTGCTCAAGTTCATCAAAAGCTGTATGTCTAGGTGATATTGAACTAAGAGGCGCCTTCTTTGTTACTAAATCGCCAAAAAGCATATCCAAATCTGTTCTAGCTTTTCTAACAACATCATTGGTTTGAGTAATCGGCTTTTGAAGAGGAACAAGCTCTGTTATAATATTATCGCAAGTGTTGTGAAATTTTTCTTCGTCTTCTTGAAAACCTAATTTTTTTATTCTAGGATCTAATATCATAGACTTCAGTAGCTGATCATTGCAGCGGAAAATTTCAAGCCTGTTTTGTAAACCTGTGATGAGCAGCGAGACTAAATTCTGAACATCTGGAACAATATCTTCTTGATTTTCAAATTGACGTGTTTTGTTTAAAAGTACATTGCATAACAGTCCTACGTGTGAAAGAGTTACATACTTTTCAGCAGAAACTATATTGGTGGCAGAATTGAAATATTGAACTACTTTTATGATTTGTTCCATCGTTTCCCAGTCATCGTTTTGCACATGGAGTTTTAATTTTAAACTATTGACGCACGAGAGTATCGCAATCTTGTTCTTTAACACTTTGACTGCCATGTCACCCAATTTTGGGTGACAGTAACATTTCTCTCCAGGCAATGTCACCCACTTTTTGGGTGACAGCGAAACTGCTTGCTCTCTCGCGTGCGAAAGACACTAATAACATGAACATGCTACTGTTTGTCTGTGTTATATGCGCAAAACGGTTAGCATTGAATAAAGAAATTAGTTTGATTAGTTCACAAAACTCATTCGTTATTAAGTTTATTATAAAATTAATTCTTGTGTACAATGTTGAAACAAATTAAACACATCAGTGATTGGTTCAGGCAACTTGCACAATATGTAGTAACTTTTTTTACATTAGCGCGAGCTTTCGATCGGTCCATGCTGTTACTTCGTATAAAAGTATAATAATTTATAAAATAATAAAATAATAAAATAGAGAATAATATCGCAAAGCATGTGAGTAGGTTATCAATGAGCGAAGCGCTTCCCACAAATACATATGAGTAAGCGGCTCCCTCTCTGAAGCGATTTTCTAGGCCTGACGGTGAAATGCGTTGTAAAAGGCTTGGCAGTCAACGTGTTAACCTTAATCTTAACCTAGTCTAACTTATTTACTTATCTCCTATGCAGAACAAGTTGATTTATAAAGTACATACTACTCATTTCACACTTGTTATTATAGTTGAAGTTCAGATTTTCTAGGAAGTCACTTTTCATAAAGCCTGTCTCATAGTAAATTGAGCCAAAGAAAGCGCGCTACTATGGCGCCTCTAGTGGCGTCAGCCGGAAACTAATATTTTTAGTAGTATTAGTTAACAGTAACAATCAAGTTGTGCAAGTTTCAGACCTGTACTATTGTTTTTCGCTATATGCCGTATAATGATACAGCATTTTCAGTTACACAATTGCTAGTTTCAACCGGTTAATTGAACCATCCAAACGCTGCGGTGATTCATACACCTGCTCAATTGCGGCTTACAAGCATATAGTGGCGAGAACCAATCGCTGAGGGGAATCATCGAAGCGAATTGTGGCGGCTGCTAACCGAGGAGCCACACGTAAGCGAACGAACGCGTATAACGAATTTTTTGGCCCGAGCTTTTTGCGGCAATCGCTGTATACCATATTTATAACAGTTGGTCTGTTTTTTTTACCCGTACATGGAAGGGGAAGAATGCCCAAAAAATTCGCTCGACTTTTTCTGTGCGCTAGCGAACGTTCGCTCGAATTCTGAGCACCGAACGTGAACCGAAGGAAGGAAAGAGAAATCTATCATTAGAGCGAGAGGCATTGCTGACACACGGTAAGCTCCAGCCGCTCGAAAAAACGTTCGTTCGGTGTAAAAAGCTTCACGTGTGGCTCCTCGGTAACCGGTAGCAAATTTGCGGTCATTTGGCAACCTTGCAATGGCGGCGCTGTTTACCGCACATTCAAATGTCTTACACAAATATCCGTTAGATGTCGTATAAAAGTTATAAAGAAGTACGTTTAAATGAAATATCGTAATTAGTTGTTACGCAAAAAACTATTATGTCAAAAACTGAATATGTTTTTTCCTTTCAACGCGTTCCATTAATTGTTTAGCACTACATCTTCATGCTTCAACTGTGAACAAAGTTTTATCCGTTATTTAATTCTTTTTTCGTCAGAAATGCTGTTCCTAGTAATTCTTCTATTAGTCTGTTCGGTTTTGTCTATTCTAAGGATTGAGTTTTTCCATAACGTTCACTTTTACTTAGCTTTTGTTGTACTTTGAATCACACGCATAGTCGACTAGAAACGGATTAATAAACGTGTTTGTGGCGCAAATTTTCTGAACAAAATGATGTGTAGCATACTTGTATTCAATATAAGATTAAGATTTTAATACCTAAACGTAAGGCATAAATGTTTAAATTATCGAATTCGTGTTTTCGAATGAAAGAATCCTATTTGAACATTGAGCATTTCTAAAACACTTTTGGAAAAAAAAATTGTATAAATTTCTGAAAATTTCAAGTAATTAAGATGCAATGATCAAAGATACGTATACTGAAATACAAAAAATGCAAAGTCCTATCTAAAATGTTCAAGCTGCACAGGTTTGGGTCATAGATGCGAAGGGTGAAATTTTTTGGAACCTCAAATTAGCATAATTAATGAATTATTAAAATTATAAAAATTAAATAATTTTGTGGGAAACACCCTCAAGTATCTTCACTGAAAATTTCAAATCGATCCGACGTCTAGATAAAAAGTTATTAAGTCTTAAGAACAGGAAAACGGAGTCTCCCATACAAAATGTATGGACTACCCGGGTAGTCCGGTTGAACGTCTACCCGCTAGGCAGCTCGAAATATCGTCCTCAAAACGTCCTCCGCGCGAACAAACGTCCTCCATTTTTGTATGGGGATGAAACAAAAGGAGGACGTTTTTCGAGCAATCGTCCTCCTTGTCCTCCTCACCATACAAAACTGCTCGATGTTTGTGTCATGGAGGACGTTTTTGAGGACGATTTGCTCGAAATTGCCTAGCGGGTACGTATGTAGGTTTGATTGACAGATGGTGGCAGTGGTTCCAATTTCCGGCTGTCAATCCGTCGAACCCGTTCCCGGTTCGCTGTCTCGAGTCTTCAGTTGTCAAAACAACTGGATTCAGGAAGATGGTGATCGCACGGATCTTCAGCTGTCAATCCGTTGAACCGGTTATCGGTTCGCCGACTCGGCCCAGCGAACGGCGGTACCATAGTCTAATGTAATACTCTGGTCTGATCGTCTAGAGCATTTTGACAAATCGTCGATAGAAAATAAAATAAATTTTTGACAGTCCAGTTACTTTTGTTTACTTTTTGAACGGCCGTGTGTTGTGTGGAGTGCTGTTGCGGTTGTGGTAATTGTGTCGGTTTTAAGTAAAATTTTGCGTAATTTTAGCGCACACGACGGCAGATTTGCAAGGATGCTGCTCACTGCCACGGTTATCTGGCCGTCGGCGATCGGGAGTACTACGTCCGGAAGATGCTGTCTTGGTTTCTTAGGCTACTGAAGATGACCAAAGATCCCGCGTTGCATATTGCTATTGGTCAGGTGTTTGCGAACACGTTGCAGGGTCTTCCAAATTGCGAAACGGTCGACGGAACAGTAGGCAATGTGGACGACAAAACGTTGTCTTGCTTTTTGATCTAGCTAGTGAAGCAGGTGAATGAAGCACATGCCTATCTGAAGCAGGCTTGTGCTATCTGATTGCCGTCGAAAAGTGCAGAAAGTTGCTGCCGATACGCAGTTGTCCGAGCAAGGCGTTCTCATCAAGGTACCGGATGAGTAAGGCTGGGTCCTCCAGAAAAGGGAAAATTGTCGTCAGTGCTCGTCGTTTTCCCTTTGTTTATAAACAATATTTGACACTTGAGTATAATCAGTATGGTGGACATGAAATCCCCTATTCGATAAATGTATTCATTAACCGTGGGCGGTACACTGAATATCGAGCAGTTTTTTGCCTTTTTCTTTCGGACCCCCCGATATCCGCTTAACGGGGGGTCGGATTACACGCACACAACGTTGAGTCAGAGGTGACACGCACACCAAGCGCGCCAGAAAAAAGAGAGCAAAAACATAGTTGCTCTCGTATTCCGCTCTCTACTATCTCCAGCCCCACTCTTTCTCCCAGCTCGTCTTCAATTCTCACCAATGCGTCTTTTTCTACTATTTAGTCGTCATGTTGCCTCGATAGGATAAGTCAGTGCTATAATACACTGTAGCTATAGCACAGTGCTATAATTAACATCCAATATTAACCTACTAATACCTTAATGGACATCGGTTTCCATGACGTTCCATTCTCTCTCCCATCACGGCGCACGACTTTGCTCCGCTCAGGTGTAAGCACGGATGGTTTCGCTTACAGCTGATCGACGTTAATGATATGAATGGTGTATGTGTTCGATGCATGCATGGGGTATTGTTTTGATTGCGGAATGAAATTGCGTGAAGCTAATTGAACGAAATTGCATACATGAAACTAAGTTATTTCTTTATTTGTCGTTAAACTTCCTTGTTAAAAAACTAAGTCTTACTAAACCGCTTAGTAACTTTTAACTTTTTATTTAGGACTTAAACCTTAAATACTTTTACACCAGTTGTTAGAAACACTTTGCTTCTAACGCCAGCTGTCAATTCTTTTCTTTATTTGCTATTGCACAACGTTGGAACCGTTTCCAACACCAGTATTAAAATTTATGTAGCCCTTCCTCGGCGGTGGCACAGTTCAAAAGAAAGCCTTTCTCCGCACACCACCGAGGAAGGCTTCACTTCTAGCATCTCTTTCTCTTACTTCTATCTTTATCTTACTTGGATTCTGGTGGGTCAACTTGCCTCGATAGCTTATCAGCTTCGATCGAGAGCTATCAGCTGATCGATGAGTCGATGAGATCGATGATAAACTCATCCATCAGCTGACCGCTCTCGTTCTCCTTCCTCTCATGATGGGACGTTGACCCGACCGTACTCCTCGTGCCTCATCTCACTTCTCTAACTCACACACTGCTGTTCGTTGATTTGGCAACATTCCTCTTCTACTTTGTTTTCCATAGTTTTCACTATAGCATTGAATAAATGAAAGAACAACATTAAAACAACGATTAAAAATAATGAATTGCTATGGGCTGAAATACGGTAGTAATGTGTCTTCACATTATCGCTCTATGCACGTGTCAGCCTGAATAAAGGTCCATTGGATTTCGGTTCATGGAAATGAGCCAGAGCCTTTGCGTTAATTTTCGCCATTCACATTATTGAAACAAACAGAACCGTACAGCGATTGCTTCTAATTTCAAACTTGATATTTGAAATCGAATTTAAATCTGGAGACCTCTACATTGCACGATGGAGGGAAGCCGGGATAAAAATCAAAAATTCATTTTTGGATTTCAGAAAAATGAAATATGTTTTCTTAAATTACAAGATGAAACTAAGAAATGACCCAAAAACTAGAGCCTCTGTTCTTCCAGGTTCTGAGAAACAGTCCGTCAAAGTCAAGATTTGTGAAAATATTGCGTGAAAAATTGAAAAAAATCCATCAATTTTTACAGTTTTGGAAAGGTATATTATCATGCTTCAAAGTTGTTGACAGTTTAAGTAAATTGAAATTGAATGTCACAAAATATTAAGATTTGTTTCGCAAAACTCCTGGAAAATTTGTCAATTTTCTGTTTTTAACCTTACACCATCGCTAAGGATTGTGGAAGATTGTAATATGATGCATACCCACTTATAGTCTAGAATGTTTTGTAACAATAAATGATAGTTTTTTTGCGCGTACGCGCGCATCTTTACGTTATTCCGTATTTTATATGTGAAGCTCATAGTTTATCACCTACTAGGCGTCTCCATCATGCCATATGCCGCATCGTGTGTGGTAAGAAATATATGAAATTTCCATTCAATGAAATAAAGGTCGATGATCGTATCGTAAAAATGTGAAGCAGGGTAGTGGTTGATCATCACGTAAAAGGGGAAAGACAAGCCAAGTCAATGGCAAAGAATGACATTTGGTTTGGTTTGCTTTGAAAGCATTAGGTAGCTTTTGCTTGTTCTACAGCTCACAAACCCATCTTTTTATACCCAAAACTCCTATTATTAATGTACCCTACACTAATATTTTGTTCTGTTTGTACCCTTACCTGTAAAAGTTGAAGTTAATCTTCAAGAGTTGGTGAATCACACTGCGTGTAGAATAATTGAAATGCAAAAAGCAGAAATCTTGCGGCACCTTTTATCTTCTTTGTGTGATTCACTAAGCGTCGTATTATTGCGCTCGTGGGGCATTGACGGATCTAGTGGACACAGCATTTACAATCAACTGTTTCATGGTTCTGGAGAAAATACTGCTTCAGACAGTGATTTACAGATATCGGCATTAACTCCTATCCGTCTTTCGTTCATTAGAGGCAATTCAGATATCTTTTGGATAAACTTGATGCCCCAAAGTGTTGGTTCTGCAGGCCAATTTTGATCAAGTTTGCGAAAGATTCAAAAGAAAAAGTTATACAAACAGTAGATGAAATCAAAAGCCAAATAACCAGGTTAGTTCCTTATGCAATTCAGCTAAATGAAACAAGGTATATGACGGTAAATTATTCATTTTACATGAGTTGAATTGATGGACAAATTTAGGCATATTTAACTGACACTATGTATACGCAAACATGTTGTGTATATGGTGCAAAACCAACAGAAATGAACAGTGTAGAGCACTTATAAAATGGATTTATTCCAAATCCTGAGAATTTATCTTATGACTTATATGCCACTACACTGCACTGTTGGATGAGATTTTTCGAATGCTTGCCTCAAATTTCGTACAGAATTGAATTAAAAAAACGGAAGCTTGCTACAAATTATAAAAACATATACAATGATCGAAAAAAAAATTGTGTTGGAAAAGATGTACAAGGAATTTGGTGTTAAAGTAGATGAACTAAGGTAGATGGGTAGAAATACTACGACGGGAAATGTTTGTCGTCGGGCTTTTTCAAACATAGAAAAATTGAGCGATATTTTGCAAATAGAAACAGAACTAGTAGAAAGGTTTCGAAACATTATAATAGCCATCAACTGTTCACAGCCTTCAAAACCAAAAACTATTAGTCTATATTGCAAAGACACATACATGTTGTACATACATCATTACAATTGGTACAAAATGCCTTCTACTGTCCATAAAGTTCTTGCGCATGTAGATGAAATAATTGTAAATTCCCCAGGTCCATAAAGATCCTTAGGAGAGGAAGCAGCAGAAGGTAGAAATAAAATATACAGAAGGGATAGAAGAGAACATGCCCGTAAAATGTCACAAGAATTCAATACTAAAGACATTTTTATGAGAGCATTACAATCATCCGATCCATACACTTCAACAATATCTCTGTCTAAATCGTTGAAAAATAAAAAAAACAAATCCCATACCCAGACGCAGTAAAAACATTCTTCGTAGATTACAGCTCCTCAAATAGTAACAGACCATTGCCAATTCAAAACCAAGAATATGATGGTACAAGCTCAGAATAGTTCAGAAGTTTTGTCCGCGTTAAATATCAATTATTTTCAAGATAACAATATTTTGAATGAAAGTTTGTTGTAAATTTAGTTCATTTTATAACAAACTACAAAAATTCTTTAAGTTAATGTAAAAAAAACAGATTGAAAAAATAATGCACCCATAGAAAAGTCCAAAAATATGAGGTTTTTGCAGCGCCACCTGGCGGGACTGTCCAGAAACATCATTATTTCGTGTAATATAATAGTATTACACGATATTACATTGAAAAAATTGCAAAACATTTGATTCCGAGTTTTATCCCGGCAATTTGCTCTTTTCGCTCCATAGTGCAAGGGCGTCAATTCGAATCGCTCTTCACCGAATTGACTCGTTTGATCGGATCCAGACACCTCCCAACCAACCATTTTGACAGCGTCCGTCATACCGTCCGCCTTCCGAACGCTGATGACGGAAGGAAGCTCTTTCTATGGATGCATCCATGGTGGTTCGGCATGTCATGGCGGCGACATATGTCAAAATTACGAGGAGTCTCGGATGGTCCGGTATATCATGGCGGAAATACATTTATGTGTGTGTGTGTGAGTAACTTCGAAAAAAAAATGATACAACACCACATATGTGGTGTTGTTTTTGTGAGTTTCCGATTTTCTGTCGTTTGTGTTTGTGTTGGATTGTGTTGTCAGAAGAGTATTCAGAAGTGTTATTAGTTTTCAGTAGTAGAATCTTTTTATGTGTTCCCTGGAGATATCCTGACGACGTTGCGCTGACGAAGTGTTGAACCTGAACCTGAAAGATAAAGAAAAGTATGTACTACCATTAGACTAACAGTGCTGTTATGATGTGAAGTGTTAATCGTGCTATATATATGTTTTCAGGATTGTGCAAAATGAATTACCTTATTACTGAACATACTTATTGTGCGAAAGCCTCGAACAGTGAAATCAGTGACCAGACTGTGCTAACTCCTACTGCTTGGTCAGCTGCAGCATCAAGAACCGTGCAGGGCCATTCGCGGCCGTCCACATCGGCTGCAGCGGGTGGGGCTGTCCGACGGATGGATCCAACTGCCCTTGATGGTTCATCAAGTGCCGTGCAGGACCAACCGCAGGCGTCCACATCTGCTCCAGCGGGTGGGGCTGTCCGACGGATGGATCCAACTGCCCTTGATGGTTCATCAAGTGCCGTGCAGGACCAACCGCAGGCGTCCACATCTGCTCCAGCGGGTGGGGCTGTCCGACGGATGGATACCACTGGCCTTGATGGTTCATCAAGTGCCGTGCAGGACCAACCGCAGGCGTCCACATCTGCTGCAGCGGGTTTTATACTATGGCTTAATGGCTAAATAAATCAAAGTGACTTGTCTAAACACAACGTTGATATGAAAAGTGCATCCTGAATTATCATGTTCTTGGTAAATACCAAGATCCATAGAACCCACATATGCTTCGGACAGATACGGTCTATAGAGATCCATCGACTAGGAGGTGCTTGAAACTGCTCGACGATAACGACGCGCGTCGTTTCGTATCCGCGCATCGTCTCGACACGCAGGTGGCGTCGTTTTGGATCGTCGAGACGCCCAGCCATTTTTTCGCTTTTTTCAAAGTGTTGTTTACCTTTTGTATGGGCCAGCGTCGAGAAGTTTATCGTTTCCGCGCTCCCAATCATAATACCCTCAAATGTTGGAGATGCTAGGAGGCGCACAACCAGCAGCAGAGCAGGATTCAATCAGAGAATTCAAGCCTGTTGAGACTGCCCAAGAGCTGCACCAATTAAATGTCGCTCTTGGTAGTATTGAAACAAGAGCAAACTTAGAAAACTGGCTGAAAATGAAGATCATTGGTAGAGACGCAAGCAATCGATTGCACGAGGCCATTGATCTCATTTTCAGCCGGTCTTTGTTTGCACAATGTAGCTGGACTGGGCACGGTAAGACCGAAAAGGTTCGATTAAATACTTACACTAATGTTCTAGCGCTAATGAAACAAGATGCAAGTGTGGTAGATGATGTTTCTGATGCCTTTTTGAAGTCATTTATGCAACGAAAACTAAAATATGCAAAAGATCGTTTACGTTTGACTGGTGCCGTTAGGACATCGTGCCATCGTCGTCAACCGTAAGTAAATGTGCATATTTTGTATATAGTTTTTTTGTAGGTTTTAGTTTTGTAGCTTTAGTTTAATTTTTTTGTCTTGTTCCTATATATTTTATTATTTATGATACTTAGAAATACCTAATATGTGATATCTGGACTAAATAAAGCAAAAATGAATTTACCTAAGGAAATGGTCGTTGCGTTGAAAGTAAGCTTACCGAAAGAAATGTCTGAACAGCTCGAAATGAAATTCGAAAAGAACATATAATTTATCTAATCCAGAACAAGGTATGTATTTCTCTTTTATTTACAACAAATACTTAATATGTTATAGTATAAAATATTTACGACTAAAACTAACGTTTATATGTGTATCTATATATATGGACGTCAACAATAACCTAAATATATTTACAACTTAAACTACTAAATTAAAGTATGAAGTAAAGGAATAAACAAAGCATTCCCTTCATTATCTAACCTGTTTAAAACTAGCTTACATTTTATTTGCTCTGGTTGGCACTCGACATTGCTTGTATTACTGCTGTTTAAGTTCACACGACAAATGTTTAGCCCGGTTGAATTACAAGGTTCTTCAAACTGGTAGGAAAGTTCGTTAAATTGCTTACCTACGATCACCACTGATGATGCGGTACGTAATGCTGTGCTATACGGAACTACCTGATTGTTAATTGTAAGGAACCATGAGTCTCGAAATCCTTTTTTCAAGCTAAATCCGTTATATTCCACTCTCACTTCACTACCATACTTTTTTAAACGTGCTCGTGTAGAAACAGTGTCATGTTTCATTTGACTTTGAAAGTCTTCAAGTTCAGATAATCTGTTCACTATTTGAGGTAAGCTTTTCCAACCATTTCTTAATAGGCGCTTTAAATGTTGAAGCTCGTTTTCAAATGGATACGCAGAAAGAGTATTCAGTGGACCGAATTTTTTTACTTCCGCAACCACATGTTGCAGATTATGCACATTGCTGGTCATGTACCTAATCCCATAAATTTCATGAAATTGAGAGACAAAATTGTTTAAAAGCTGTCCACCAAACTCCCAGTATGATCTATATACATTTGATGATAATACAGTTATTGCGCAAAATAGTAACATAAAATGTTTAGATTGAGCGTCGGTAATGTAGTGCCTCAAAACTCCTACCCCAGCGTAGTGCAAGAAAGAACTATATTCCGACGCTTTCCAATAATTTATGTCCTGAACACTACGGAACGGACGGTGTATTTCGGAAGGCAATTTTATCGCATCAAGATCTTTAGAAAATGCGATGCACTTGTCGATCGACCATTTGGGTTGCCCTAACCTTCCTAAAACCCATCCTTTTAAAAGCTTGCGCATAATTCCTAAATCTATGAGATGTAACCGGTCAGATATTATTACATCTTCTATGATATTTAAATATTCTAAATCTAGTAATGGAGATTTTTGCTTATGGTGCTCCCCGTAGGCAAACTGTCGAAAAAGAGAGTCCGTCCTAAGCGGTGCACTAACGCCGTTGAAAACAACCGTACGAGAGCTGGAGTTATATTCTCCGATACAGGTGCATTTCAAACATCCGTGCTTGGCGTTAAAGTTTGCCACACCTGAAAAAGAAGTAAAATTTACACAGGAAAAAAAACTTTATATTTATCAAATGAACCAAATTTATATACTCGTAAAAGTTTTTTGTCATGTTAAACATACCTTTCACAAATGCCCTTGCCGGTGCATCTGCTATTATAGCCCGAACTTTCACTTCGTGCAGCAATTGATTAATGGTCAACCCCGATTCCGCCAGTTCGTTCAGCTCGGTCACAAATGGCCGCAAGTACTCCTCGACACTAGGGGGCTTTGACATCCCGTGGAAGATAGCCACCGTCATTTGAGGGGCCAAGGGAAGTTCATGAATGGTGATGAGGATCGGCCAAAATGAGGCAGGACTACTTTTATGCAGCGGCAACCCATCAATTGAAACGTTCAGCGTCAACTCTGCAGGCAATACGACATTGCTGAAAGAAAAAAAAGCATTAACATCTTCTTATTCAAACTAGTTAAAGAGAATATTTACTAACCGGAAACGATTCATAAGACATTTTTTTACGCCTTTGTACCAAAAAAATCCCCCTTCAACGTTGACGATGCTGGATGAGGCTGTTCGGATCGTCTTTAATAGTGTCCGAGCGTCCTTTGGTAGACGGTATGGCGTTTTTTCTCGGAGAACGTCCAGAATTAAATTCATTGTGTCAAGAGGAATTTCTTTGGTTAAAGCGCAGTATCGGAGGCATTCCCGCAATGACATATCGCCATATTTTCCATGACGAGCAACGTCTTCCTCCTGATCCTCGGGATTCGTCTCGATGGTTCCCTCTTCGTCGGAGGATTGATCAATTGCTGCAGGTATGTCCGAAGCACTGAACACTGGTCCATCGTCGACAGTTTCAACATTATCTTAAATAAAATTAAATGTTCTATTTAAGCAAACAGAAAGCGAAAGGCACTTCATCCGAGTCATACAAATGTCTTCACTTTCGTATCACACATCGCACTTTCCTCCCCAATTTATACTTACTAGAAGATTCACAAAGATTGTTCAGCCGGGTCATTCTTTTAGCATGCCATTTGTACAGATTTCCCGTACGTCGATGCCGGTTGAAAAACGTTCTACGAGACATTATTGCACAATCAGGACTCTTGATATTTCTCTAGCTCACAAAAATAGATTGGTTTGTTTTGTTTTGATAGAGAGAAAATTGTTGTTAACCAATACAGTCTCACAATCATTCGTTTGACAATCACACCGTCCGGCATATCGATCGTCAGTTCTACTGAACGAAGGCAGTGCGAAAAAGAAAGGTTGCGATTCAGTCGCGTTGAACTCACTCTCGCACACCATGTTGTTCCGGACGCTGTCAAAATGGTTGGCTGGGCTGTGCACGACTGCCTGCCACCCCTAGTCTAATGGAATCATCGAACGATGGCATAGGACCCTTAAGTCGTCGATTCTTTGCCACGATCCCAACTACTGGAGTCAGCATCTACCGGTAATTTTACTTGGGTTACGGACAAGGAGAACATCAAAGCTTCGCCTGCTGAAATGGTATACGGTACGACTCTCAAGACACCGTCTGAATTCTTTGTTGACAACCTGCAGAGACCTAACGAAACAGAATTCGTCGCTAAACTCCGAACGACTATGCGTGATCTTCGCCCCCAAGAGACTGCCAGGCACGGGAAGCGAAACATTTTCATGCACCAGGACCTGCGAACATGTAAGAGCGTCTTCGTTCGCAACGATACAATAAGACCATCGTTATCGTCTCCATATGAAGGACCATTCGAGATTCTTAATCTAACCGAAAAGTATTTCAAATTGAGCGTACGGGGACGTGAAGGCAACATTTCGATCGACCGTTTGAAACCCGCGTACGTATGCAGTGATCAGCCAACGTCAACCGAACCAGCAGCCACAACTCCTGCCGAGATTCCACCGACTAGAGTACCTCGCTCTGGCAGACGAGTTATTATCCCTTCCAGATACCAATAGAGGGATCCTAGTCTAGGAGGGGAGTATTGTGGCAACCTTACAATTGCGCACAGCACTGTATATTTTATAAAAATGTGCGTTACCTCAAATCGAGATACTATTGAATTTTAGATTTGAAGATGTATTAGTGTGCTTAGTGTAATTTAGTAAGTAGGAATAAAATTCGATCTTTCCGATTTCCGACTTCATCGCGAACTGGTCGAGATGGGCCTCTTCTGCCGGTGCAAGCGGCGGTTCGGGCCCCGTTTCAGCCGTGGCTAACGGCGAACCTCCCAACATCCCAGTCGGTGCCAGCGACTGATCTTCTGCCATACTTCCCGCCGTGACCAACGGCTGGCTGAATTCTCCGCGCTCCATTTTGAACCCGGTCGAACTCAGGATCAAAGTGCACTGACCGTAGCTTGAAGCTTCCACTCGAACTTGCACTCGTCGCAACACTCGCAGTTTTCTCGGATTTCACTTACGCGCTTTAGATCACAGCTCCTCGGCAACCCTTTTCTCCAATTTCCACTGGCTTGGGAAATTTTACCACTTGCCAATTTTCTTGCAGGTAATTTTGCTTCAACCGTGTGAAGCCCAAATCTCAAGTATTTGAATTTTGTAAAATGTTGGAAAAGTCTTACTTTGACTGCAAATTCTGACAACTTTATTTTTCTCTAAAAAACCGTACTATGCGGCATTACAAAATTCAACTGCGGTTTGTCGCTTTCCCAACAGAATAGGGCGATGTTTTCTTGCGACCCCTTTTTATCGCTTATCTTCCACTCCTTCCATTGGACGCATTTCACGCGATCCTTATCCGTCTAACTCCGAACCCCCCCTGACTGTCACTTGACATTTGTCATCTATCGCGATCATGTTTGTAACCAAAGTTTACAGGTGCTGACCTGCGTGTCACACTAATTTATGTAAAAATCAAAAAAAGATTTTAAATTGTTTGTTGTGTTGTATTTCACAGCAGCGTGATATCAGGATTAGAATATCTCGATCGATTACCTCATCTGTTTAAGTTGAGTTTAAATAACATGTATCCCAAAAAGCAACATGTAACTAATTGTTTGCTTAACAGAATGCCTTTAGACCAGTGATGTCAAACTCGTTTCACCTTGCGGGCCGCATTTCCTTCCAAAATAGGTTCGCGGGCCGCATTTCCTCCCAAAAAAGGTTCGCGGGCCAAACCATATAATTGATTGGATTGATGAAAATATGTTCTTATCAGTGTGGTTTGATCCAAACATTCAATCGTGTTCAACACCTTCAAATTTTTTAAATATTATATTATTTTTTATAAAATTTACAACTTTCAGTAAAAGATAAGGTTGCTTTAACACTATTGTGCATTTTGATTTTTAGTAAATTTAAGATATCAAATAAGTAAATGTGCATTATTATTACAGCTAACTTATTGCTCCACATCTATTATTTTTTTAAAATGCTCTTGTAGTTCATGACGTTTGTTTTGTATTTATTATAACACTATTTATTCGCTTGCCTCGAAAATCTATGTGAATTTTTTGCTCTTGTCAACCGCAATATATCGGCGTGATGTGGATCAAAGTTGTATATCACTTTCTTAAAGAAATTGTTTAAATTGAAGTTCATCCAGTTCTTTTGCAATTCTTAATTCACCAAAAAACATTTGACAATTCAAACAAAAGCTAATAATCAAAGATCCAAACATTCGATGTATTGCTTGAAAGGGGCTGCGGGCCGGATGTGGCCCGCGGGCCGTATGTTTGACATCCCTGCTTTAGACAAAATCAGTGTACTCATGATTCACAACATGCTGGGTAAACTTGTTCAAAAGCAGTAGTAAATGCACCAATACTATAAGACAAAGTTTAGTTACAAGCATTCTTGGGATTACTTAATTATTATCATAGAATTCTTCCAAATCTGTCGACGGAGTTACACCCACTGTATAAATTGTTGCATAAAAGAACAAGATTTGAGTGGTCTAAAGCATGTCAAGAAGCATTTACAAAGTCTAAAGAAATACTATGTCACAATAATGCCTTAGTGCCGTACGACTCAGAGAAACCAATCAATACGAGTCCGTATGGTGTAGGAGCAATCTGTCAGAGTCGTGTTGACAGGTGCAGTGTAGTTTTGTGTGGGCTCCAGGAAATTGTGTAATTATTTTTTTTTATAAAATATCTTTTATTTTAAGTGTATATAAGTAAGCTTACATTTCTATTTTTAAAAGTTTTTACATGGAACAGTCGAGGACGTTTATGTCAATCACAGCATCATTGTTTCCAATGATGTGGATTACATAGTTAGCCCGACAAAACGAATATCTGTTTTACGTTTGTTCTCTAAGTCCACTTAGACCCTGTTGCTTCTCCTCTAAGTCGCTGCTGCAGCAGGTCCCAGGCCGGAGCGACTCGTGGACACAAAGCAAATTTGTGCTCCAGGGTGTCTACAGACGCACAATACGAACAATTGGGGTGTGTGGTTTTCCCCATTTTCAAGGAAAGCTCTCCATGTTCAACTTTCCCATGTGCCAGCATGAAAAGTGTTGTACGCTGAGTGGCAGACAGTCTCCTGCTGCCGATGTTGGCCCAGACAGGCTTCCAGCGGCTTGCTGGCACCCTTTGGACTACTTTGGGGTCCGGAAGTCTACTTATTCTGGTGTCAGCGTCGGCATAGGCGAGCTGTTGAATAACAGTCCGCAGGCAAGGGTACGTCGATGGTACTGCTGCGATATTGGGCGGGTTTCCCGCAACCGCGATGTGCTGCGAACCAATACGCAGGTACCCTTGCTTGGCGACGTATCTGTTAATCAACAGCGCGTATGACGTGATGCTTGGGATGTGCGGGTTCAGCCCACCCCGGTCTCTTGGTAGAGCTAGGTGAAGCAGAGGTATCCGGATTCCTCCAGAGCCATTCCATAGCAATGACCCTATGATGCTTGAGACCTTTGCCACATCCAGTTGTCGTGCCCCGCAGACCGACCCTACGAACCATAGTCTTGGCAGGAGAAAGGTGTTTAGTAACACAACTTTCTGGGCAAGATTCAGGTCCCTCACCCGGTGAAGCCACACTAGTCGACGGAAGTGTTGTACCACCACATCCCAGTTTTGTCCCATGGCCTCGCGGACGTTGTTGGAGAACAAAATCCCGAGTAGCCGAAGGCGCTCCACGGTGCGTAGCCATGGGACATGGATCTTGTTGGTAGCGGTGATGTGGCCGATATCGAAGGCGACAGTCTTCCCCACGTTCAGCCTTGCCCCCGAGCATATGCCAAACGCCTCTATTGCATCTCTAACCCGCTCGATTTTGGATAGGGAGGTCGTCACCACTGAGATGTCGTCAGCATAAGCATTGACCAGATCGTCCCGGTCGCAGCAAATGCCTTCGATTCTCGTGATGAGGGGATGTAGGTAAAGCACAAACAGGTGCATGGAAAGAGGGTCGCCCTGTCTGATGGATCGTTGGATAGGAAAGGAGGGGGAGAGCTGACCATTGGTCAGCAAGCGGGATGAGGAACGCTCTCCAATTGTTCTCAAAAGACTCACCAGCTGTGGATTGAAGCCCAGAGATGCCATGGTAGTCCAGAGGAAATCCCTGTCTACTCGATCAAAGGCCTGTGAGAGGTCGAAGAAAACGAGCTTGCCACTTAACTTCTTCCTCTTTAAGTCCAGAATTCTCTCCTTAATCGAGAGAACAGCTTGAAATATATTGTGTGACTTATTGCTACACTTTTGCTATGCGGATATTAGTTGCCACTTGTCGATGATGGGACCAACCCGTAGCTTCAAAATCCGCGACAGCAGCTTGTAATATGTATTAAGGAGCGAAAACGGACGAAAATCGGATATTGCACTTCCAGTCTCCCTCTTCCTCGGAAGCACATTGATTCCGTCAACGAAGCTTGGGGAAAAATACCCTCGTAGGGCCTCATTGAGGACATATCTGAGCTCCCGTCCAACTATGTGGAAGGCACGGAGATAGAACTCTCTGGGAATTCCATCAGGGTCTGGAGACTTTTGGGACGCCGAGTTTTTGATTGCACCAAGGATCTCACCTTCCGTGATTTCGTTCATACAATCATCGTTGAATTCACATTCCTCCGGGATCGTCCGTCGTGGAGAAAAGGAAGGATTTACGTCGTACAAGTCTTTGTACTGTGCCAGCTCGTCGGGATTGCTTAGATATCGATCATATGAGGCTTTAAGCTGAGCATAGAGAATTGCATGATGCAGACGGAAGTCCTAGTACTTCTCGTTGGTCTTCCAACGAAAGAACGAAACAATCCTGGGTTTGACCCACTCCATCCACCAGGTCATCCAGGAATCGTAGCTCCTACGCTGTCGGACCCAAGAGACCCATCTGCCTTCAAACTCGGCCATAACCTCATCAGATAAAATGTGTGGCCGTATTTGCCAGTATCCGTTTCCTCGCGGCACTGGGAGGGACGGGAGAATAATCCTCACCGTCAATGCCTTGTGGTCTGAGAAGGAGAGTACGTGCATCGCTGTTGTCTTGAGTTGTGTCTGTACAGACGCAGACACGTAGCAGATATCGATCGAAGAAGATAAACAAACACTTACTTTGCCTTTTTAGGACGGCCAGGGGCACGCTTCACCACTACCACCGGGTCAAGTCCAGCACGCTTTGCAGCATCGCTGTCCAAGTCGTCACCTGGGCGCTTGACGCCCGTGAGCGTGTTGGTCCCATCGTCATGAAGGGGGACGGAAGGGGAGACGAGCGGGATATCGAATTCGATATCGTCGACTGACCAACCGCTGGGGACCATCGGCTGATTCTCGTCTTCCCGGGATGTGCCGGCCTCGAATGTGTTGGTTGGGGCTGGCTGAGCCGAAGTGTGTTGCTGCGGCGCGGCAGGTAAAGCTGACGTCGTAGCTTGCAAAACGGAGACGACTTCGGCAGGACGATGAGCGCTGGCTGTGCATCCCGCTCTGCCCGCCCCCTTGGCGTGATGGTTACGGCTGCCTTCTGGGCTTTCGGCACTTTTTTGTTCTTCGGCATCGGGTCGCCACTGAGTGCTGAAGCATAGGTTTCTTTACGGTTTGTGGCGCATGACACGCCGTGGTGTGCCTTTAGGCAGCATTACTGGCAAGTTTTTACCTGCCCTTGGTATGTCAACCGCTGTTTAAACTTGCCTGGAATTCCCGGTGGCGGGAACGGGAAAAAGTAGCCCAGATTCGACAAAATATCCAGCGGGAACGAGCTTATTCGTCCGATCTGTCAAAGTGAAGCTTTGTTTACGTTTTAGTTTGTTTACGTGATCTAAATTGGCGGCAGGTAAAAGTGGAATTGTGAGTCATTATCAAATATAAATTTTATGAATGGTGCTGTTGAGTTCCTCCTCCAAAATTTTGCGTCGAAGACTACTCGCATTTTGGTTTCTCTCCAACAACATCGGCCGCATCCATATACGTTGCCCATACCGACGTTGTTGTAGCAAGCGAATGAAACTTTTCATGAAACGTTTCAATTAAGCAAATGCGTCCGTTCCCGCCGGGTCGTAGTTTCGCGTTTTTTAAACATAGCGGGAACGAAATCCGTTTTTTTCATATGGAGTTTCCCGTCGTCCAGCGGGATTCCCGCTGGACGGCGGGAATATTCGTGCGAATACCGCTGTGTCTAGCCGTCGCTTCACGCGTGTGAGCTCGCCTCCGATGTGTAGGTACGATGCGATCGGATCGGTTCGCACCATACGCACCACACGCACACCCGACAGGATGCCAGCTAGCGGAGAGTTCAACCCATGGGTTAGCTCTCTTATCTCAACCACCTGCCCATATTTTGCCATCTCCTTGGCGAGTGTTTCGTCGGTGACGAAATATGGCAGGTCTAAAACCTTCACGTCGGTGGCGCCATCCGCAAGTTCTACTTCTATTGGGTAGCAAACACCATCAATGGTTTTACCGTGCTTGCCACGGTGCTGCTCCACAATTTTTTCTGCCTCCTCCTTCGAGCTTATCTGCACGAACACGGTGTTCGCTGGCGAGACCAGATGAGCTCGCTTCACAAGGCCGTTTTTTGCGATAAGCATGCCGAGCAGATCGTGGACCTCAGCTTCTCTCGGCGTTACCGGGAGTGCGTTAAAGTTCACCTTGATTCTCCCATTTGGATGCCTCGTGCATCTTCACTTTTCACCAATTACTGGTAGACACACGTGTAGAAAGTACTCAAATGCAAGAGCGTAGCAGAAACGCGTCCGATGGCTAGGAGTCTCGGAGAGGAACTAGATTATCGCATGAAAAGAAAGGATATTTTCCGATCTGATCATCGATAATTGTGTCTATAGTTATTCAGTGGCTGTGAAAGTGTTTATTTTTGTGTGAATGTCGACGGCCACGCCAGATAACGGGTTTTCGTAGAACCGTGTTTTGGCGGGCAGTCTACGGCGTCACCTGTCTTTCGTATAACACAGGTAAGTACGGTGTCGGTGACTGTTTTATGTGTATGTGCACGGGCGTCCCTTGACTTTGAGGCTTTGGCCCGGAAATTTTGATACGATCATGGAACAGCAAAACTGTGCGAAATGTTCCAAGACCGTTGCTGAAAATGAGGACCCCGTTTTTTGTAAGGGAGTGTGTGACGGTATGTTTGATCGTCGCTGCACCTCCTTGAAAAAAAAGTGCATTTAGATTATTGAAAGACAATCAAAATTTGTGTTTTCGTTGTGACGCTTGCGTTGCAAAACAATTGCCGGGAAAGAATGTGGACGAGACCTCGAGTGTTGGTATTTGTACCATCGAGCGTTTGAACGAAATGTGGTGCTAGTAGTGCTTTAGCAAAATTACCTGCGTCAAAATGTTTTACTATGGTCGAAACCGAACTGTTACCACCATTCGTCAATGTTTTTTTGACCAAATTAGACCAACAGTTCTGTTTCGACCATAGTAAAACATGTTGACGCAGGTAATTTCGCTAAAGCACTACCAGCACCAGCACCCGTTAGTAGTCAGTCGGACCAACAGCAGCAGAGAAGATTGGTGATCATTCCGAACTATGGAGTTATTTATCATTCACCTAGTTCTATCGATTCATCGATTTCAATACACGTAATATTGTGGTTGGTGAATTTAATATTGATTGGTTGAACACTGAAAAGTCGGTTTCCTTAAAATGAGCAATGAAAGCAGTCAACTTGAAACAACTGGTTAACCAGCCGACTCGCGTCACGAGGCTGAGTAGAACCCTGATTGATCATGTATACTGCAATTTCGAGTCTTTGGCAGTTGCTACGGTTTCGCCTCTCAAGATAACTGACCACGAGACTCTAGGGTTGAGCCTTCGTAATGAGCATTCCAACATAGTCCAAAAACGTATTTCTTGCTTGACCGAATACTCCAAACCATCTCTTTGTAATTTCGTTAGAGAGGGTTTGCAGAGTACAGTTTCTGGTTTTAACGAAACGGCTAAAATATTGTGGGATACTGTGGAGAACGTTATGAAAACCTTTACAGTGGACCGAACCAGCCCTTCCATGCAACCAAAGAAAAACCATAAAAATCTGTTTTCTGCAGACAAACGGGTTAGTATTTTTAATAATCTGTTACTCGCCCATAGCTCGTGTAAGTCAAGGTTGAGCAAATCCAAGTACTTGGAACCTTTATTATTCAATATGTTTGCTGAAATTCAAATGCTCACATGGAACGCCCGCTCTGTGCGGCAAAAACAAGTTTAACTCGATCATTTTCTTCATTTGAAACAAATGGATATTGCAGTTCTCACAGACATTCATCTGACACTAGATGTAAGTTTTCGCCTAACAGGGTATAATATTATTAGACTGGATGGTACGGCGCACTCAAACGGACTAGTCATAGCCTTTAAAAGCACAATACGATTCAAAACTCTACCCCATCGAAAAACAATTGTTATAAAATATTTAGCCATCCAAATCCAGGGATTGAATGGACCTATTAATGTAATAGCCGTATATTGCCCGGTACAATGTTCAGCCCGTTCAGGACGAGAATCACAGTTTACCGCTGATATAAAAAAGCTAACATATGGAAATCCACAACACAAGTTCATTATCGCAGGAGATCTTAACGCTAAATATCGATCATGGAATAACACAAGCGACAACTGTAATGGGAGAATATTATATCAAATTCTCCAAGACGGCCACTTGAGGCCGAGAAGAGCAGGAAACAGATCATCTACCTTAGATTTTTTCTTGTCTAACCTAGTTAATATCAGTCTCCCGGAACGAACCGCCCTATCCTCTGACCACTTCACGATGGAGCGAAGCCGGGATAAAAATCAAAAATTCATTTTGAAAAATGAGATATGTTTTCTTAAACTACAAGATGAAACTAAGAAATGACCCACAAACTTCTTCTTCTTCTTCTTCTTTTCTGGCCCGCTCTGACATGGCCTGGTCCCCAATCGCTTTCCAGGTCGCTCGGTCCATGGCTGCAGCCCTCCAACCCCGGTCGCATCCGATGTCTCGCAGGTTCTGCTATACTTGGTCCATCCACCGAGCTCGCTGAGCTCGTCTAAAAAACCAAAACTAGAGCCTCTGTTCTTCCAGGTTCTGAGAAACAGCCCGTCAAAGTCAAGATTTGTGAAAATATTGCGTGAAAAATTGAAAAAAAAAATCCATCAAATTTGAAGGTCTGTAACTCCTATGATAATGGCCGGAATCAAATTTCAAGCACAGTTTTGGAAAGGTATATTATCATGCTTTAAAATTGTAGACAGTTTAAGTAAATTGAAATTGAATGTCACAAAATATTAAGCATTGTTTCACAAAACTCTTGAAAATTTTTTCAATTTTCTCTTTTTAACCTTACGCCACCGCTAAGGATTGTGAAAGATTGTAATATGTTGCAGACCTACTTATAGTCTAGAATGTTTTGTAACAATAAATGATGGTTTTTTATGCATATACGCGCGAACTTTACCTGTTTTTTTGAACTTCGTATGTGAAGCTTATAGTTTATCACCTACTAGGCGTCTCCATCATGCCATATGCCGCATCGTGTGTGGTAAGAAATATTTGAAATTCTCATTCAATGAAGTAAAGGTCGATGATCGTATCGTAAAAATGTGAAGCAGGGTAGTGGTTAAACATCACGTAAAAGGGGAAAGACAAGCCAAGTCAATGGCAGAGAATGAAATTTGGTTTGGTTTGCTTTGAAAGCATTAGGTCGCTTTTTCTTGTTCTACAGCTCACAAACCCATCTTTTTATAACCAAAATTCCTATGAATAATGAACCCTACACTAACATTTTGTTCTGTTTGTACCCTTACCTGTAAAAGTTGAAGTTAATCTTCAAGAGTTGGTGAATCACACTGCGTGTAGAATAATTGAAAGGCAAAAAGCAGACATTTTGCGACACATTCCATCTTCTTTGTGTGATTCACTAAGCATCGTATTATTGTGCTCGTGGGGCATTGACGGATCTAGTGGACACAGCATTCACAATCAAACGTTTCATGGTTCTCCAATGCTGCATCAGACAGTGAATTACTAGTATTGGCATTAACGCCTATCCGTCTTTCGTTCATTAGTGACGATTCAGATATCATCTGGATAAACTTGATGCCCCAAAGTGTTAGGTTTTGCAGGCCAATTGTGATCGAGTTTGCGAGAGAGTCAAAAGAAAAAGTTATATAAACAATAGACCAAATCAAAAGCCAAATTACCAGGTTAGTTCCTTATGCAATTCAGCTAAATGAAAAAAGTTATGTGGCGGTAAACTATTCATTTTATATAAGTTTAATTGATAGAAAAAATTGGCATTGTCGCTCAGGCACACAAGCGATGCGCAAAAAAGGTAGGCGGGGCTTGGCCATCGATAAGAGATAAGCGAAACAGAACCAATACGACACGCAACGCACTTAGATTCGTAGTAGCCGTTAGCTTAGTAGTTAACGGCGGCATCCACTACACGGCCGGCGCTGGATCAATTTCAGTCGCGGCGCGTCATATTTTTTACACATAAAAAGATAAACAAGAAGTATCCGCGCAAGGATTCTTTGAGTAGACCAGGATATAAGACATCGCTAGCGGAGCATGTCCTGTGTTGTGAACTACCCAGAATGAAATAAAGGATCATTAGTAGCTAAGTAGAAGAAATTGCGTCGGTTTTATTACTATTATTCGCTAGCTTCCTGCTCCACCAAAGAACCTCACCCGTGGTAACTCTTTCTGGACACTAGGTTGCATCCAGGCGAAGACGCTTTAACTTCCCACTTTGCCAACCATCGCGTCGGATTTTATTCGAAGTTCCCCGCGAATTGAGTTCCCCTTCCTGTTGCATAGGCCCCCGCAAGCCTTGGGAAACTAGCTGGAGGGCAGCCACGTCAAGGTGCGAACTCGGTTCAAGGTGTCCTCCGGAGAAGAGTCCAGGGGGATACTGGCTAAGTGGTTAGCTACTATTGTCGTTCGTTCCCGGAGCACCTCAGGACCGGCATCCTTCGCGGCCGTTTCGGTGCGGCGACGAACCAGAACGACAAGTGGTGGCTCCAGAGAGGAACCTAGCAGCCGTGAGGTTCCACGACGCTAAGCGCGTGGATTCGTACCACGATAACTCACATGGCAGGGTGTTAGACCTAGTCCGAGTGGACGACAATACTTCCCCACTTCTACATGTACTTGAGCCACCTGAACCTATGATGCCGGTCGACATGTATCATCCACCCCTAGCCATTCAATGTAAATTTGGAACGGTGCTCAAACGCAGTAGTTCAGATGGCACAGCTCAGGATCTGGACTTCTACCGCGCAAATTTTGACCACATAAACACTATTATCTCGAGCTTGAACTGGGGCGACCTGTACCGATCTAACATCACCGTAGACAAAGCAGTAAAAATATTCAACGAGAAGCTTACCGGCATATTTATGGAAACAGTACCACGTCAAAAGCGGCCAAATCATCCTCCCTGGTCGACCAATGGTCTAAGAATAATTAAACGTCATAAGAAGGCTGCTATCAGACACTATCACTACAGATCAACTTATCTTAATCGCTGCAGAGCATCTGTTTTAAGCCGAGAATACCGCTCACTAAACCGGTCATTGCACAAATCTTATGTCAATCGTATTCAACACAGCCTTCGACGCAACCCGAAGCGATTCTGGTCTTTCATCAAAACGAAGTCGAAGAAACAGCTACCTTCTTTCATGACATATAATGAAACTACTGCCAGCACCGAAAAAGATATTGCCGACCTATTCGCGTCGCGTTTTTATGATGTATTTGACCAACGCTCGCCGAATGAGGATGATATATTGAATCCCACACGTGACACGCCATTAAACATACTCAACATTCAGAACATTGTCATAGACGAGGAATCTGTGATAGCCGCTCTACGGAAGCTGAACAAATCATATTATCCGGGACCGGACGGCATTCCTTCCGTAGCTCTAGTCATGTGCGGGAGTAGTCTGGCTCCCCATCTAGCCCGCTTATTCCGTCTGTCTTTTCTCCAAAGCACTGTACCAAAGATATGGAAAACCTCCTCAATGGTACCTATCCATACGAAAGCCAAAATGTGCCAAAATAATTGAAATACTTATATATAACGCACTGATTAATCCGTCCGCGACGTACATCTCTCCGGCTCAACATGGGTTCATGCCTAAACGCTCTACTTCTACAAATTTAGTAGAATTTGTCTCAGAATGTATGAGTAGCATGGACAAGGGCAAGCAGATTGATTGCATTTACACAGACCTGAAAGCCGCCTTCGATAGTGTATCTGTAGATATACTATTAGCTAAGCTAGATAGGCTCGGCATGTCAGAAGCAATCCTGCTATGGTTTCGCTCCTACCTAAAAAACCGGGTGTATTACGTCAGATATGGTAGATCTCGTTCTGACGCTTTCCTGTCCACGTCCGGAGTTCCGCAGGGCAGCAACTTAGGACCATTGTTGTTTTCGTTATTTATTAACGATCTGTGCTACGTTTTACCGACCGAGAATTTCCTCATGTACGCAAATGATGTGAAACTCTTCCAGCGAATGAGTTGCGCTAATGATCGTGATAGCTTGCAGCAGTGTTTAGATAAGTTTATCGACTGGTGTGACCGTAATTTCCTAGTCATTTGTGTTGAGAAATGCTCTGTGATATCATTTTCTCGTCTAAAAATGCCTGTACATGCTGACTATAGAATAAGACAAGCTATTATAACGCGTACCGACCGAATCAATGATCTAGGTGTCCTTTTAGAAAATAAGTTAACCTTTTTACCACACTATGACAACATTTTAAAGAAAGCTAATAGGACATTAGGGCTAGTTAGGAAAATGACATCTGATTTTAGTGATCCTCTGTGTTTAAAAACTATCTATTGCAGCCTTGATAGATCAATATTAGAATTCGGTTCTGTAGTGTGGAGTCCAAGTGTCGCGTCCTGGACAAATCGGCTTGAGGCTATACAAAAAAGAATGACTAGGTATGCCATAAACCTTTTACACTGGCCCAATAGCAATGACATACCATACTCTACACGTTGTCTGCTGTTAGGGATAGAAACACTTGAGAGAAGGAACGAAAAAGCCAAGGCTATGTTCATGTTAAAACTGTTAAAAGGTGAAACCGAAGCCCCGAACCTACTGCAAAAAATCGGTATCCAAGTCCCACGTCCAACCGCTAGACATTACACCTTATTGATGACATCACGGCATAACAACCAGTATGCCAGCAATGAGCCTATTTCCGCGATGATAACTAGCTTTAACAGTGTGTACCACAGCCTCGACTTCAATAGAAACACCCAAGAGTTGTTTGAGGAATTAAGATACGTGTCCAGATGAGTCCTTGTTATATCACGTCCAGTAAATAACCATTTTAAATGTAAATGTCTTGTAAAGCCCACGGAGGCCGACAAGTGTCTTAAACAAACAAATAAACAAATAAACAAATAAGGAGGTGTACGGGACACTGGCAGAACAGAGGACTAGAGGACGACTTCAACGAAGGTGCTGAGCTAGAGCATCCGTCAACGGACAACCCATCACCCTCGTGACCGTCTCGCTTCAGCTGGCAGTGAAGACCCGACGACCTACAGGCAGTAGGAAGACGATACGACATCGTTTCCACTGATAGAGGACCCTTTGAACCTCAACCAAGATGTCGCAGAAGGAGAAGCTGTTCGTGGACAACAAGAATGGTGCTTGTAGGCTGTGCACACGACCCGACGGAGCCGAAGTAAACATGGTCCAGTGTGACGACTGTGACCGTTGGTTCCACCTCGGGTGCGCCAACCTCACCGCATTACCAACGGAGAGCGAGCCTTTTTTGTGCATTAAGTGCAAAATTAGGCAACCTAAACTATCGACATCAACCGACAATGAGCGGTCGTTGATATCGTAGCTAGTGGATGCTCTAAAATCCATGAAGGGCGTCACAAACTCAAGCACAATGGAAACGCTTCTCAGGCGGGAGACGATGATGTCTTTACCCGTATTTGATGGGAAGCCCAGGGATTGGCCGCTCTTCAAGAAAACCCTGGAGGAGACAACTAAGCAGGGCAATTTCTCAAACCTTGAGAACTTATCTCGGTTGCAACGCTGTTTACGAGGGGAAGCCGAGAAATGCGCGAAGGCGCTAATGCTTGACCCTGAAAACGTGAATGCCATCAAACTCAGGCTGGAGGAAACCTTTGGCAGACCAGAGCTCGTTTACCGGAAACTGGTGAGAGATGTGAGCAACATACGAGTTGATCATCCATCTAAGATTCCAGAACTAGCCGATGCCATCGACAACTTGGTTACAAACGTTACAGTGCTAGGCTGCACCTCATATCTAAACGACCCCCGGCTGATAGATGACCTCGTAAACAAGTTGCCGTTATCATACGAGCTTAAATGGATCAAGCACGTTACCGGACCTGTGACATTGTGCGACTTCAACAAATGGCTGGAACTGCATGCTCGAAACATCCGGCGTCTGTCAAAACCAACGAATAAAGAACACGTCATGGGACACGACGACGAATACCGCGATACACAGCCGCAAGTTCCGCGATACACAGTCCCGAAGATCAAGAGGAAACTAGAATGCCCAGAATGCAAGGAAACCCACTGGCTCGAAAACTGACCGACGTTTGGACGAAAAGGCTGTACGGAAAAATGGGCGATCGTTAAGAGAATTGGTCTGTGTCACGGTTGTCTTCGGTACACGAACCACAGACTAAACGATTGCAACCTGTGGAGAGGGTGCAATATCAACGGCTGTACAGCGAGACACCATCCTGCAATGCATGATCCTTCAAAAGGTATCCCGGTGGCGGTATCTGGAACAGTGAACCACCACAGATTCAAGCAAATGAGAGAAAAGGTGTATTACCAGGTACTCCCGGTGACATTGAGAAATGGGCCAGTAGCGGTGGAAACGTTTGCCCTTTTGGATGGAGCATCATCCTTAACAGTGCTGGAGAACACGGTGGCGGATCAGCTGCAGTTAGAAGGAGTGAAAGATCCTCTAACGATGAAGTGGACGGGAGACATTGCGACTTTGGTGGTCACAATTTTCAGAGTCCGTCTCACTGCTCAAGGAAGCACGCAACAAGAACATATTTTAGAGGATGTTCGCACCATTGAAAATCTCAATCTTCCGGTGCAGTCGTTAGACACGAAAAGATTGCAGTCGAAATATAAGCACCTGCTGAATGTTCCAGTAAAAAGCTTTAAAAATGCCCCCCCGACATTGCTTATTGGCCTAAATAACAGCCATCTAATCGTGCCCATCAATAGGAAGGCTGGGCCACCGAACCAACCAATCGCGATAGAGACAAAGCTCGGGTGGATCGTGTTCGGGAAAGAAGGAGAGGAGATGTCAAGTGCACGCGCGGCTCCTGAACAACTGATGATAATTAAGGAGGAAGAGGATGCAATGATAAATAAGTACACCGCAACGGAGAACCTAGTTGTGAAGGAGACAGTAGAAAAAATCACAGCCGAAGAGAAGGAGAATCCGGCAGCAACAAAGATTTCCGACAATGATAGCTTGTCAATCGGTGGACCTTCTTTCCTGACAAGCGAAAAAGCGGACTGGCCCAAGAAGAGAACGGATCTCATCACCGAGGAAGAGATCGTAAACTGCCATTCCGAACAGGATGTGCTTATAGACGTCGATCGTTATTCAGACTGGATGCGACTGGTACGTCACCTGATATTCTTGCGGAAGTTTACTGAATATCTTAAAAATAAGGCCGCATTCAAATCCACCGTCAAGATGTCGGACGTAGAAGCCGTGAAGAACTATCTCTTCAAAAGGGCTCAACGTGAGGGCTTCCCGGATGAAATGGAGCGATTAGAAGAGAATGAAGCAATAAAGCCGAAGAGCGCAATCAAAACGTTAACACCGTACCTGGACGAAAACGGTGTTATGCGTTGTAATAGCAGATTAAAAAATGTGGAGTGCTTGCCGTCATCTGCCAGGATGCCGATAATCCTGCCACAATAGAACCGCATCACCAAGCTAATCGTCCGGGACTGCCACGAGAAGTGCTTGCATCAAGCCGACAACGTGGTTGTGAGTATGCTGAGACAGGAATATTGGATAATCAACATGCGAGCAGTCTTAAACAACGTAAAAAGATGCTGCCAATGGTGCATTCTGCATGCCTGCAAACCCGTCGCCTCCCTGATGGCCAATATCCCGGAATTTCGGGTTCAGCCGTACACTCCCCCGTTTCTTCACACCGGGGTTGGTTATTTCGGCCCCTGGCCTCAAAGTTAGATACGGACAGTTTTCTAGTGTGTCTAAAAAACTTCCATTACCGCAAGGGAAAAATATCCCACTTGTACAGCGATAACGGGACGAACTTCGTCGGAGCAGAAAGGGAGCTTCGTCAACTAGTGGAAGAAATTAACCAACGAATGGGGAAGGAAGCTGCATTAGAGTACCAAATGGAATGGCATTTCAATCCCCCGTCAGCGCCCCACTTTGGAGGAATTTGGGAGAGGCAGATCCAAACCATCAAGAAGGGGCTGAGACAAATGATGGAGGACTGGAAACTGCGCAAACCATCAACGGAAAAGTTAACAGCGACACTGTTGCAGATCGAGTTCATATTGAACTCGCGACCACTAACGCACATTCCACTCTCGAGTGAGGAGGAAGAAGTTCTCACTCCTTTTCATTTCACTATAGGTTGCAATGCTGGCGCGGTATCACCATGGGCCCTTACGACCTCAAGCATTGACAAGCAGCACTTCAAAGCGGTCCAGCACAACGCTAAACTGTTCTGGGACAAATGGAAAAAGGAGTATCTACCCACGCTGCTAAAGAGGGACAAGTGGACGAACAAGGCGGTTCCGATCAAGGAAGGTAACGTGGTGGTGCTTGCCGACGACAACGCTCCTCCCGGATCATGGTTGAAGGGACGAGTAATAACGGTGCATCAGGCAAAAGACGGGCAAGTGCGGTCAGTAGAGGTAAAAACCGTGAAAGGTGTTTTGATTCGCCCAGCAGTCAAGGTGGCCATTATCGATGTGAGGGATAAGGAACACTTGCTCACGATTAGAAAAAGAAAGAACACATTTAGCCAGGCTATAGTGAATAAGAAAAAAACCAACGAACAATAATAGTAGTTAGGTAGCCTTTCGCTTCCGAGTATCGGTAATCCAAGCGATTGGATTACGAGGGGAAGAATGTCGCTCAGGCACACAAGCGATGCGCAAAAAAGGTAGGCGGGGCTCGGCCATCGATAAGAGATAAGCGAAACAGAACCAGTACGACACGCAACGCATTTAGATTCGTAGTAGCCGTTAGCTTAGTAGTTAACGGCGGCATCCACTACACGGCCGGCGCTGGATCAATTTCAGTCGCGGCGCGTCATATTTTTTACACATAAAAAGATAAACAAGAAGTATCCGCGCAAGGATTATTTTAGTAGACCAGGATATAAGACATCGCTAGCGGAGCATATCCTGTGCTGTGAACTACCCAAAATGAAATAAAGGATCATTAGTAGCTAAGTAGAAGAAATCGCGTCGGTTTTATTACTATTATTCGCTAGCTTCCTGCTCCACCAAAGAACCTCACCCGTGGTAACTCTTTCTGGACACTAGGTTGCATCCAGGCGAAGACGCTTTAACTTCCCACTTTGCCAACCATCGCGTCGGATTTTATTCGAAGTTCCCCGCGAACTGAGTTCCCCTTCCTGTTGCATAGGCCCCCGCAAGCCTGCAAGGTGCGAACTCGGTTCAAGGCGTCCTCCGGAGAAGAGTCCAGGAGGATACTGGCTAAGTGGTTAGCTACAGTTGTCGTTCGTTCCCGGAGCACCTCAGGACCGGCATCCTTCGCGGCCGTTTCGGTGCGGCGACGAACCAGAACGACAGCCATATTCAACCGACACTCGGTTTTGCACCATGATTGCATAGACAAACAGAAATGAACAGTGTAGAGCACTCATAAAATGGATTTATTCCAAATCCTGAGAATTTATCTCATGACTTATATACTACTACACTGCACTGTTCGATGAGATTTTTCGAATGCTTGCCTCATATTTCGTACAGAATTGAATTTAAAAAACGGAAGGCTACTAAACATTAAAAAAACACGTGCAATGATCGATAAAAAAAATTGTACTGGAAAAGATGTACAAGGAATTTTGCAAATAGAAACAGAACTTATAGAAAGGTTTCGAAATGATGGTTAATAGCCATCAACTGTTCACAGCCTTTAAATCCAAAAACTATTAGTCTATATTGTAAAGACACATTCATGTTGTACATACATCATTACAATTGGTACAAAATGCCTTCTACTGTCCATAAAGTTCTTGCGCATGTAGATGAAATAATTGTAAATTCCCCAGGTCCATTGAGATCCTTAGGAGAGGAAGCAGCAGAAGGTAGAAATAAAATATACAGAAGGGATAGAAGAGAACATGCCCGTAAAATGTCACAAGAATTCAATATTAAAGACATTTTTATGAGAACATTACAATCCGATCCATACATTTCAACAATATCTGTCTAAAACGTTGAAAACTAAAAAACAAATTCCATACCCAGACGCAGTAAAAATATTCTTCGTAGATTACAGCTCCTCAAATAGTAACATACCCTTGCCAATTCAAAACGAAGAATATGATGGTACAAGCTCAGAATAGTTCAGAAGTTTTGTCCACGTTCAATCAATTATTTTCCGGGTAATAATATTTTGAATGAAAGTATGTTGTAAATTTAGTTTGTTTTATGTAAAACTAAAAAAAATCTTTAAGTTAATGCAAAAACAAGATTGAAAACGTAAGTATTAACGTAACGCTCAAGCAGTAAGGTTGTGCACAACGGTACTCCGCGATTTTCCCTAATTTTCTGCCGTATAAAGTCCGAATCGGGCACATTCCCTTGGTCTAAACCGTCACAATTGTTGAGCGCAATCTCATCATCACCGTTCATCCATATTAGTGCAGTATTACGGGTGAATTTACTGAGTTTCGTGACAAACATCAATAATGGCTCTCGTGTGCCGCTCCTGCTCGTCGGCGATCGTCTCCAGCGACAACACCTACACCTGCGGAGGATCCTGTAGGGCTGTGTATCACGGTCCATGTCTGGGTGTTGCGAGTGGTGTAGTGAAAGCACTGGGACGTCCTGACACGCATATTATCTGGATGTGTAACCCCGCATATTATCTGGATGTGTAGAATGCCGAAACTCGTACCGCAGTGGCTGGGCCGGTTATCGCGATCTTCTCACTTCGACCATTGCCGAGTTAAAGCGAGACCTATCCGCCGATTTGGAACAGCGTTTGATTTCTGCGATCGCGGGCATCAAGCGCAACCTACCAAAACCCAGCAGGTCGCTAAGCCCGGTTGTGCACTCCGTATTACAGAATGCGCAGCTTCCTGGACCATCAAGTGACGCACTCCTGAACACGAACACTGAACCACCTGCATTTCACATAACACACGCAAATCCCACCATAACTCATGCTTCGCGAAATCACAACACTAGTAACATGCCGAAACCCCGTCCAATGGATCAAACCCTACCACCGATGCTCTTCGGAACATCTTCCAACGATGATAACACAACCACAATACCAACAGTTCCCATAGATGAACCACGATTTTGGCTCTACCTAACAAGGATCGCCCCGTCGGCTTCAGACGAAGAGGTTGAATCATGCATAAAGCAAAGGCTGAACACTAACGACGTACGAATGCACAAGCTACTTCGACTGGGTCGATCACAGAGCACCGCTACCTTCATTTCATTTAAGGTAAGCTTGTCGCTCTCGCTTCGTGAAAAAGCACTCGATCCGTCGACCTGGCCACCCGGTGTGGGTTTCAGAGAATTCACCGACCACCGTTCACCACACGCAAACATTCGAACCCCGCGCATCCAAAACCATGCTGAGATGCAGAGCAATATGCAGAACATCAATCCATCTGTCTCCAACAGCACAAACGTATCGCATGATTCCATCCAATTTCACCAGGGGACACAGAACATCATCTCTACTATCCCAGATCCTATCAGGCCGGCCTCAACACCAAATAATGCAATCGCCTAGCTCAGCCTAGCTGACCCAACAGTGTCAACACAAACGCCGATTAACTCATCTCATTCTTTCTCCGGACAAACACGCACGCTACCGCCATTAGTCACTACTCCGTCAGCTCCGCATCGTTCTAATATCTCTGTTTACTATCAGAATGTACGCGGACTGCGCACTAAGACAAACGAACTACGTCTTTCAGTATCTGAATGTGAGTTCGATATCATAGTTCTCACGGAGACCTGGCTCGACCCAAGTCTGCCATCTTCGCTGGTATTTGGCGATGAATTTCGATTCTACCGCCGTGATAGAAATAGCAACAACAGCCCTCACGCTCGCGGGGGAGGAGTGCTCATCGCCTGCTCTCATTCCCAGCCAGCCAAATGAATAGAAAAATTCATGATTTACCCTCAAATTCATCAAAATCGCTCGATCTTTGGATGTATTGGGTATCTGTACACGGGCTCACACCGGTGAATTCGTTGCGGTGAACATTTTCTGGCAGACGCGGGAGCGCACAACCCGCACACACCTTTAAACAGAATAACCCAGCCAGCCAAAATGAACGCAATTCACCCGCATACACCCATAAAACGAAGTATCTATAAGAATTGCTATAGCAGTTGCACTAGCCTTTGCTATACACATCCGGTGTTCATGAAAATTCATCGGGAATTCATTCCAGCAAAACATGAACCCCGCTTCCCCCTTGGTGGCCCTAACTCTTCTCTCGCCTAACGCCGCCGCATGGTCTTCGTGCTAGCTATCTGCATGCTTCTCGCTGTGTCTGCGCTCCTGGTAGTTCCTTTTCGTTTGGGTCTTCAGATGTTCGTGGCTGGAGTCGAACACTAACCGGCGGCCATCGGTGAATACTGAAAGTATGATACACGATACACGCGTGGCCAAAGCCCGCGCCTGGATTGCATGGATTGTAATCGACTTTTTATCTACAGGAGTGCCCACGCCCAAAACGTTTAAAAGTCTTTACTATCACCGGAGTTGGTGGACAAGAGTTGGTGCGTGATGTATGCTAGTTCCCCATCAGTTTTAAATAATGGATAAAAAAATTATTATCGGTTTTGAAATTCTTAACTTATTGTAACATATTTTTGACGGGGCCCGAGTATACTAAGGCTAGCTTGACTTAACGTAATAACGGCAAGACAAACATGTTCGCCATGTCAATCAACTTAATTTTGTTCATAACGCATTGCCTAATATTTCTACTTTATGTCGTTCAAAACATACAGCGAATTATACCAAATACGCTAGCAATTTTCAAATATCGAATTTCAGTGCAACAAATGCCAGCCAGCTACAGCGGGGACTCTTGCAAAGCGAGTGAATTGGAATTAACCACTCCGCACCATGAACGCTTGTTTGGACAAAATTATAAAACTCAACTACTTATTCGTGTTTGACAAAAAATGTTTGCTTGTTATATAGAAAGAGATATACAAATATGCCTTTTTAGTTGGGCACAAATGTGTCACTACAAAATGTTCAACTTTGATTCAAATGTGGAACATTGTATATCAATTGTTATTCGCGGTATATTGCATTCCGTCCGTCATGGTGCCCTAAGTGCGGGTCGGCGCATGCGTGGGACGGCGTGGGTTCATGAACGCCGGTCGGCGCATGCGCCGAATTAGCCATCCACACCATGAACACTTGTCTGGACAAAATTATAAAACTCAATTTCTTATTCGCGTTTGAGAAAAAATGTTAGCTTTTTATGCAAAAAGACACATACAAATACGTCTTTTTAGTTGGGCACAAATGTGTCACTACATAATGTTTAACTTTGATTCAAATGCGGAACATTTCATATCAATTATTATTCGCGGCACATTGCATTCTGTCCGTCATGGTGCCCAAAGTGCGGGTCGGCGCATGCGTGGGACGGCGTGGGTTCATGAACGTCGGTCGGCGCATGAACGATTGGATTTACGCAGTGAACGTATCTTACAGATATTTCTTTTTATGGGTGTGTGCGTGGTTCACTGCAGTGAACTTATCGATTATTCTGTTTAAAGGTGTGTGCGGGTTGTGCGCTCCCGCGTCTGCCAGAAAATGATCACCGCAACGAATTCACCGGTGTGAGCCCGTGTACAGATACCCAATACATCCAAAGATCGAGCGATTTTGTTGAATTTGAGGGTAAATCATGAATTTTTCTATTCATTTGGCTGGCTGGGAATCGATAAGACCGCTCGCGTGTTCACTGCAGTGAACCACGCACACACCCATAAAAAGAAGTATCTGTAAGACCGGACGTTCGTGTAAATCCAATCGTTCATGCGCCGACCGACGTTCATGAACCCACGCCGTTCCACGCATGCGTCGACCCGCACTTTGGGCACCATGACGGACAGAATGCAATGTGCCACGAATAATAATGGATATAAAATGTTCCGCATTTGAATCAAAGTTAAACATTTTGTTGTGACACATTTGTGCCCAACTAAAAAGGCATATTTGTATATTTCTTTCTGTATAACAAGCTAACATTTTTTGTCAAACGCGAATAAGAAATTGAGTTTTATAATTTTGTCCAGACAAGTGTTCATGGTGTGGAGTGGCTAATTCGGCGCATGCGCCGACCGACGTTCATGAACCCACGCCGTCCCACGCATGCGCCGACCCGCACTTTGGGCACCATGACGGACAGAATGCAATATGCCGCGAACAACAATTGATATAAAATGTTCCACATTTGAATCAAAGTTGAACATTTTGTAGTGACACATTTGTGCCCAACTAAAAAGGCATATTTGTATATTTCTTTCTGTATAACAAGCGAACATTTTTTGTCAAAAGCGAATAAGAAATTGAATTTTATAATTTTGTCCAGACAAGTGTTCATGGTGCGGAGTGGCTAAATCCGGTTCATGCTTTGCAAGAGTCCCCGCTGTAGTTGGCTGGCATTTGTTGCACTGAAATTCGATATTTGATAATTGCTAGCATATTTGGTATAACTCGCTGTATGTTTTTAACGACATCAAGTAGAAATGTTAGGCAATGCGTTATGAACAAAATTAAGTTGATTGACATGGCGAACATGTTTGTCTTGCCGTTATAACGTTAAGTCAAGCTAGCCCTAGTATACTCGGGCCCCATCAAAAATATGTTACAATAAATTAATAATTTCAAAACCGACCATAATTTTTTTATCCATTATTTAAAACTGATGGGGAACTAGCGCATCCATCACGCACCAACTCTTGTCCAACAACTCCGGTGATAGTAAAGACTTTTAAACGTTTTGGGCGTGGGCACTCCTGTAGATAAAAAGTCGATTACAATCCATGCAATCCAGGCGCGGGCTTTGGCTACGCGTGTATCGTGTATCATACTTTCAGTATTGACCGATGGCCGCCGGTTAGTGTTCGACTCCAGCCACGAACATCTGAAGACCCAAACGAAAAGGAACTACCAGGAGCGCAGACACAGCGAGGAGCATGCAGATAGCTAGCACGAAGACCATGCGGCGGCGTTAGTGCGAGAGAAGAGTTAGGGCCACCAAGGGGGAAGCGCCCAGCCAGCCAAAATGAACGCAATTCACCCGCATACACCCATAAAACGAAGTATCTATAAGAATTGCTATAGCAGTTGCACTACCCAGCCAGCCAAAATGAACGCAATTCACCCGCATACACCCATAAAACGAAGTATCTATAAGAATTGCTATAGCAGTTGCACTAGCCTTTGCTATACACATCCGGTGTTCATGAAAATTCATCGGGAATTCATTCCAGCAAAACATGAACCCCGCTTCCCCCTTGGTGGCCCTAACTCTTCTCTCGCCTAACGCCGCCGCATGGTCTTCGTGCTAGCTATCTGCATGCTTCTCGCTGTGTCTGCGCTCCTGGTAGTTCCTTTTCGTTTGGGTCTTCAGATGTTCGTGGCTGGAGTCGAACACTAACCGGCGGCCATCGGTGAATACTGAAAGTATGATACACGATACACGCGTAGCCAAAGCCCGCGCCTGGATTGCATGGATTGTAATCGACTTTTTATCTACAGGAGTGCCCACGCCCAAAACGTTTAAAAGTCTTTACTATCACCGGAGTTGGTGGACAAGAGTTGGTGCGTGATGTATGCTAGTTCCCCATCAGTTTTAAATAATGGATAAAAAAATTATTATCGGTTTTGAAATTCTTAACTTATTGTAACATATTTTTGACGGGGCCCGAGTATACTAAGGCTAGCTTGACTTAACGTAATAACGGCAAGACAAACATGTTCGCCATGTCAATCAACTTAATTTTGTTCATAACGCATTGCCTAATATTTCTACTTTATGTCGTTCAAAACATACAGCGAATTATACCAAATACGCTAGCAATTTTCAAATATCGAATTTCAGTGCAACAAATGCCAGCCAGCTACAGCGGGGACTCTTGCAAAGCGAGTGAATTGGAATTAACCACTCCGCACCATGAACGCTTGTTTGGACAAAATTATAAAACTCAACTACTTATTCGTGTTTGACAAAAAATGTTTGCTTGTTATATAGAAAGAGATATACAAATATGCCTTTTTAGTTGGGCACAAATGTGTCACTACAAAATGTTCAACTTTGATTCAAATGTGGAACATTGTATATCAATTGTTATTCGCGGTATATTGCATTCCGTCCGTCATGGTGCCCTAAGTGCGGGTCGGCGCATGCGTGGGACGGCGTGGGTTCATGAACGCCGGTCGGCGCATGCGCCGAATTAGCCATCCACACCATGAACACTTGTCTGGACAAAATTATAAAACTCAATTTCTTATTCGCGTTTGAGAAAAAATGTTAGCTTTTTATGCAAAAAGACACATACAAATACGTCTTTTTAGTTGGGCACAAATGTGTCACTACATAATGTTTAACTTTGATTCAAATGCGGAACATTTCATATCAATTATTATTCGCGGCACATTGCATTCTGTCCGTCATGGTGCCCAAAGTGCGGGTCGGCGCATGCGTGGGACGGCGTGGGTTCATGAACGTCGGTCGGCGCATGCGCCGAATTAGCCACTCCACACCATGAACACTTGTCTGGACAAAATTATAAAACTCAATTTCTTATTCGCGTTTGACAAAAAATGTTCGCTTGTTATACAGAAAGAAATATACAAATATGCCTTTTTAGTTGGGCACAAATGTGTCACTACAAAATGTTCAACTTTGATTCAAATGTGGAACATTTTATATCAATTGTTGTTCGCGGCATATTGCATTCTGTCCGTCATGGTGCCCAAAGTGCGGGTCGGCGCATGCGTGGGACGGCGCGGGTTCATGAACGTCGGTCGGCGCATGAACGATTGGATTTACGCAGTGAACGTATCTTACAGATACTTCTTTTTATGGGTGTGTGCGTGGTTCACTGCAGTGAACTTATCGATTATTCTGTTTAAAGGTGTGTGCGGGTTGTGCGCTCCCGCGTCTGCCAGAAAATGTTCACCGCAACGAATTCACCGGTGTGAGCCCGTGTACAGATACCCAATACATCCAAAGATCGAGCGATTTTGTTGAATTTGAGGGTAAATCATGAATTTTTCTATTCATTTGGCTGGCTGGGAATCGATAAGACCGCTCGCGTGTTCACTGCAGTGAACCACGCACACACCCATAAAAAGAAGTATCTGTAAGACCGGACGTTCGTGTAAATCCAATCGTTCATGCGCCGACCGACGTTCATGAACCCACGCCGTTCCACGCATGCGCCGACCCGCACTTTGGGCACCATGACGGACAGAATGCAATGTGCCGCGAATAATAATTGATATGAAATGTTCCGCATTTGAATCAAAGTTAAACATTATGTAGTGACACATTTGTGCCCAACTAAAAAGACGTATTTGTATGTGTCTTTTTGCATAAAAAGCTAACATTTTTTCTCAAACGCGAATAAGAAATTGAGTTTTATAATTTTGTCCAGACAAGTGTTCATGGTGTGGATGGCTAATTCGGCGCATGCGCCGACCGGCGTTCATGAACCCACGCCGTCCCACGCATGCGCCGACCCGCACTTAGGGCACCATGACGGACGGAATGCAATATACCGCGAATAACAATTGATATACAATGTTCCACATTTGAATCAAAGTTGAACATTTTGTAGTGACACATTTGTGCCCAACTAAAAAGGCATATTTGTATATCTCTTTCTATATAACAAGCAAACATTTTTTGTCAAACACGAATAAGTAGTTGAGTTTTATAATTTTGTCCAAACAAGCGTTCATGGTGCGGAGTGGTTAATTCCAATTCACTCGCTTTGCAAGAGTCCCCGCTGTAGCTGGCTGGCATTTGTTGCACTGAAATTCGATATTTGAAAATTGCTAGCGTATTTGGTATAATTCGCTGTATGTTTTGAACGACATAAAGTAGAAATATTAGGCAATGCGTTATGAACAAAATTAAGTTGATTGACATGGCGAACATGTTTGTCTTGCCGTTATTACGTTAAGTCAAGCTAGCCTTAGTATACTCGGGCCCCGTCAAAAATATGTTACAATAAGTTAAGAATTTCAAAACCGATAATAATTTTTTTATCCATTATTTAAAACTGATGGGGAACTAGCATACATCACGCACCAACTCTTGTCCACCAACTCCGGTGATAGTAAAGACTTTTAAACGTTTTGGGCGTGGGCACTCCTGTAGATAAAAAGTCGATTACAATCCATGCAATCCAGGCGCGGGCTTTGGCCACGCGTGTATCGTGTATTATACTTTCAGTATTCACCGATGGCCGCCAGTTAGTGTTCGACTCCAGCCACGAACATCTGAAGACCCAAGCGAAAAGGAACTACCAAGAGCGCAGACACAGCGAGGAGCATGCAGATAGCTAGCACGAAGACCATGCGGCGGCGTTAGTGCGAGAGAAGAGTTAGGGCCACCAAGGGGGAAGCGGGGTTCATGTTTTGCTGGAATGAATTCCCGATGAATTTTCAAGAACACCGGATGTGTATAGCAAAGGCTAGTGCAACTGCTATAGCAATTCTTATAGATACTTCGTTTTATGGGTGTATGCGGGTGAATTGCGTTCATTTTGGCTGGCTGGGATACCTCCCGCCCGATATGAGCAGAAATGAACAAGTCATTGAAGAAATTCTTGACAGCATAAACGGCATCTGTACAACTATGCTCCCAGGGGACGGGATACTCATACTAGGTGATTTCAACCAGCCCGCGATCGCTTGGTCTGTACCTCCCGAATGTCCCGACATTCCCTTTCAGTATCTAAATCCTCATTCGCGATGCTCAAGTTCTAATCGACTCATTGATGGCTTGACGCAAAATGCTCTCTTCCAGTTGAACAGCGTGACAAATTCATCTGGTCGCGTTCTCGATCTCGTAATGGCAAACTACAACATAGCGGAACTATCTTCTGTCATAAAAACATGTGATACACCGCTGCTACCCGTTGACACTCATCATCCTCCACTTATTATGGAATTGATAGCCGCCGCAGACCCCTACACGCATATCAGTTCACATATGGAGCCACGGCTAAATTTTGCACGGACTGATACGAATATACTCGGGCAGATGCTTTCTTCATTCAATGCCACTTTTCACTGCTCTGACTTTCCATCGGTTGATCATGCTGTTGAAGCGTTCCTAAGCTTTACACGTAACGCCTTACGCACTTGCACCCCAATTGTGCAGCCCTCCCGCGGGCCCGTGTGGGGTGATAGAACACTCCGTCTACTGAAAAGGGACAAACGTGCTGCTTACCGCCGCCACCAGCAACACCATACTATGGATACATGATTCTATTACAACGCCGTCCACTCGTTATACCAACGCTACAATAGGATATGCTACCAAAACTACGCTCGACGAATGGAGCTCAAGTTTCGTCGCTGCCCTCGTGCTCTCTGGAACTTTGTCAACTGTAAGCGAAAATCGCCAAGCCTTCCTGGTTCTGTCTCATACAACGGCGTGATTGGAAACACAATGCCCGAAATGTGCGAAATTTTTGCCACAAGGCTCCAAGACTCCTTCCTTCCTGACGTAACAGACCAGACCGTAATCACAGCAGCCCTCACAAATACGCCAATTACCGCAGTCAATCCAGGCATCCCTATCTTCAATTCTGACTCGGTCATAAAAGCTATCGACAAAATAAAACCCTCGCACACACCTGGTCCAGACGGAATCCCATCGGTCATATTGAAGAGCTGTCGTGATGTTTTTGCCCCCATTCTCTGCAAAATTTTCGACGCTTCATTCCGCATAGGGGTGTACCCTGCTTCATGGAAAGTGTCTTGGTTGACGCCTACACACAAAAAAGAGGATAAAACTGATGCGAAAAACTACCGTGGCATAACGTCCTTATGCGCCTGCGCCAAAGCTTTTGAACTACTGATATACGACCCACTGCTTGCCAGCGCTAAGAATTACATCTCTGCAAATCAACACGGATTTTTCCCCAAGAGATCAACGACAACGAACCTATTAGAATTCACCAATCTCGTGCACACCTCAGTTGATGCCGGAATGCAGATGGATGCAATCTACACCGACATCAAAGCAGCATTCGACAGCATCCCACATTCCATCCTTCTCAGAAAGCTTGACACCCTCGGGCTTCCCAATCTGATGATGGACTGGTTAAGATCCTATCTTTGTGACCGCGCATACTTGGTAAAATTAGGAGATAGCCTATCTCGCCGTATTAAAGTTACATCAGGTGTACCACAGGGCAGCAACCTAGGGCCGTTGCTGTTCATCCTGTACATGAATGATTTGTCGCTTGTCCTTCCCGCTAAATGTCACCTGCTTTACGCTGATGATGCAAAATTATTCATTCCTGTAAAAGATACAACCGATCAAGTTCGGCTCCAAAGTATCTTGGATACTTTTTCTTCCTGGTGCTCCAGAAACTGCCTCCATCTCAGCACAGAGAAATGCGTCACCATAACCTTCAGCCGATCTCGTGAACCTCGTCTCTACGACTACTCATTGAACGGTACAACCCTGACCCGTAAAGATTGCGTGTGCGATCTTGGAGTTCTTCTCGACCAAAAACTTAATTATGACAAACAATTGAACAACGTCGTTTCTAGAGGAAACCAGCTGGTTGGTCTGCTTGCTAAGCTTACTCGAGAACTTCGTGACCCAACCACTGTGAAAATGATTTACTGTTCCTTGGTCAGACCGGTGCTTGAGTATGCATCTGAGGTTTGGTGGCCAAATGCTACCCAACCAGTAGCACGGATCGAATCCATACAACGTAAAGCCACCCGTTATGCATTACGCCACTGGAACGCAATGGACTATACCACCCGGTGCGCCTTACTTGGCCTTGATACCCTAGACGAGCGACATCGCACGGCACAATGCGTCTTCATTGCGAACCTGTTGAACAGCAACATCGATTCTCCTGAGCTGCTTTCTGCTATCAACCTATACGCCCCCACCAGAGCACTTCGTTCACGCGACATGATCACCTTAGCTGATCATCGTACACGTTTTGGAGGTTTGTCCCCGCTTATCACCATGTGTCGCCAATTTAACTCAATATGTGATCTCTTCGAGCCGGGCATCACACGTGCCCAGTTTGTCAACCGTCTCCGCAACTCCCGCAGCCATTAATAATCCCTTATCTGTGACGTGAAACGTGTAACTATACCGTAATTATAATCAACCGTGTACCAAAATTCGAGCGGGCTACACAGTCTGTCGAATAAATGAATAAAATAAAATAAAACATAATGCACCCATAGAAAAGTACAAAAATATGAGGTTTTTGCAGCGCCAACCGGCGGGATTGTCCAGAAACATAATAATTCCGTGTAATATAATAGTATTACACGATATTACAATGAAAAAATTGCAAAACATTTGATTCCGAATTTTATCCCGGCAATTTGCTCTTTTCGCTCCATAGTGCACTTACAGGTACAAGCATCAGTCTTAGACACTCTTCAAATCAAAGATCCAGTTGTTAAAAAAGATTTTAAGAATGCAGACTGGGTAAACTTTGAAAGATTAGTGGAGAATAATATCAATATTGGAGCACGCTTGGAAACAAATAATGATATAGATCGATCTCTAGAGGAACTTCCAACGATTCAATTCAATAGTTCAAACATCACTATAGACCACACTACATTTGCTATAATAATTTTCAGGAACGCTACACGTAGACTGTTCTATAGAAAGCGAACAACCACTCTCAGCACTTGTCTTAAAAAAATTTAATAAAGTAATCCAATCTCGTTGCGAAGAACAAAACAAATTTACTTCAGTCACATGGTTGAAATCCTCAAGTCATCTAGCAAACCGTTCTGGAAAGTCACAAAAATTCATAGGGAAAAACCCAAAC